>NW_024349796.1:18658472-18724876 GCF_902729225.1 Pteropus medius | reverse complement strand
GGGCGTGGTCGCGGGCGCGTGGGGAGTGGTCGCGGCCGAGTGGGGCGTCGGGGCGTCGTCGCGGCCGCGTGGGGCGTCGAGGCGTGGGGAGTGGTCGCGGCGGCACGACCAGCGGCAGGGCTGACAGACTGGGTGCACTGAGGCGGGGGACTCCTGCACACCTGTCTGCGTGAGTATAGCAGAGCTAGGCGTACGGGGAGACACTAACCCTTAACGAGGTGGCGCTGCTGGGGATGTTAACTACTGATGCTTCTGAGCTGTTTCCTGTGCGTGTGGTTACGTCGTTATTTAAAAAGTGGTCTTCGGGTACCTGGGCGAGGTGAGCGGTGACGCAGTAGGGGGAGCCCAGCACGAAGTGATAAGACATTCACTCTCAGATTTCTCCCCCGGGCTGTCACCTGCTCTCCATTTGAATTTAGACAAGTCCTTTAACGACTGTGGATTACCATTTTTTCCTATACGATAATTCCCCCTTTACTCATGGTTTCAGTTATCTGCGGTCAACCGCTGTCCGGTTGAATATTGAATGGAAAATTCCAGAAATACACAATCTGTTTTACAGTGCTTGTTATTGTGAGTATAAAAAGGAATGAGATGAAAATGAATGAGATGAAATCTTACCTCTTCCAGCCAGGGGAATTAACCATCCCCCTGTCCAGCATGTCATCACCCCCTGCCCATTAGTTCCTCAGCAGCTGTCTTGGTGATCAGATCAGCTGCCTGTTACCTCAGTGCTTGTGTTCAAGTCACTCTTATTTTACTTAATTATGGCCCCAGAGCACAAGAGCTGTGATGCTGGCAGTGCACATGTGCCAAAGAGAAGCTGTCAAGTGCTGCTTTGAAGCGGGACGGTGTATCTGTGTAGGACGAGATGATGTCCGTAGGGATCGATACTCTCCACAGTTCCAGGCCTCTACAGGGGGTCTTGGAACATGTGCCCCGCGGAGAAGGGGAGACAACTGTGTATCAAGGGCCTTAAAGTGAATCGCGAAGGCTACTCCAGTACAGAAGACACGTTTCTCTCTTGCAGAGTCGGAGGGATCCCATACCGTTCACAATAGCACTCACGAATTGCTCGTTCAGTTGAACTAAAGCTGATGAAAATTTTTGTGAACCAGCAAAGCCAGAAGATTCTTTGGTAGTGCATTTCCTGCGTTTCTCTTAACAGGCAGCAGAAAGTTTCTGCTTGCTCAGAGAACTTGCTTACTGTCCTGACCTAGGGACATTAGAATGTGACATGTCCTCATTGCTTAGAGGTTATGTTTCAGAAGTTCTGGAAAGGAAATTCTGAAGCTGCTTCCCACTAGTCTGTTAACTTAGCATCTCCTTGTCAGTGCGTTAGAAGTAAGCTGTTTCTCTCATCACGTCCCCTGTCCTAATTCTGCTGTTGACGCAGTACCAGTACGTTTACTGAGAGCGGTCAGCCTGCAGGAAGTGCCGTCAGGTCTCTGGGTTTTCATAACGTAATCCGAATGTTTCCTATCTGCTTCCGTGTCTCCATTCTTCAAAAGCTGTCTAGGTGAAATCGTATTATCAAGAAAGAGGGTTTTTTTTTATTTCTAGTTTATTTTTCGTTCTGGGAACTACATAAAGCAATAGAAATTACAGCTGAAAATCCATGGAAATTGTTAAATATGCAAAGCAGAGAAATGCCTTTTGGTTTTGTGGAGTCCTTTCATTCTCTGACCCATCCAGCTGTCATCCATTAGCATCGTGCACGGCGAATGTGTTCAGATAGAAGGATTGCTCTTCCTTTCTCTGTTCCAGTCAGAGGGAGAGAAGAGGTGGGTAAGAAAGGGGCAAACAGGCAGGAAACAGGGCTGCCAGGGAAGAAGCAATCAACTCAGGCCGGGCCTCTCCCAGCTTGAGGGAATTTTGTGCACAAATAAAATTAGCATCGTATGAAAGGGCCCTTTGCTCAAATGCTTTGTTTTTCTAAAAGGAGCTGACTGCTGAGACCTCTTTCCTGGTCCACCTTGGAGAAATGTCTACTTAGTTTATTTGGCGAGCACACGAGATGGGTGCCATCTTACATGACGTTAAACTCCATGGTTTATGTATGTGGGTTATTAAGAAAAATTTAAAATATATGTAAAAGCAGAACGATATGATGATCACCTGTTTTCAACAATTGTCAGTTCATGGCCTGTCTGCCTTGAAGCAAATCTCAGACAGCATGTAATTCCATCTGTATACATTATGCTTTCATCTGTATCTCTAAAAGATAAGGAACCTTTTTTAATGTACCCAAAATGTCATTGTCATTCTTCAAAAAAACATACAACCAATTCTTTGTCAGATATCAAGTACATGTTCACGTTTCCCCAGTTTTCCCATAATTTTTTTGTTTTTGACATTGCGTTGAGTCTGTATCTCCTGTACCTGCACGCGGAGCCTCGGCTCGTGTGTCAACCGGAGTCATCTAGGTAAGCTGAAACGGTGTAGGGGTGTGTTCAGGTTTGCGTTCTGCACTTTCAATGTTGTCTAGAAACGTAAATTCAGAGATCTGGGTATTCAAGAGCTAGAACCTCAAGAAGGAATAATTTCCTATTAGGCAGCCTTACGGTGAGCCTCTGTTTCAGAGGCTTCTCTGAGCCGTGAACAGCAAGACAGCATAGAACTGCTAACCACACTTCCTGCTGTTAGTGGCTGCCCAGCCAGGGGTGGTCCAGCGACCCATCGTCTTCTCTCTTTTTCCTCAGGAGCCAATGAGGTGCTTCTGGTCGTTGGGGGCTTCGGAAGCCAGCAGTCTCCCATTGACGTGGTAGAGAAATACGACCCCAAGACTCAAGAGTGGAGCTTTTTGCCAGTAAGTAGCGTTAGCCAGTCATGGGGAAAGAGCTGCTTCCCTGTCCTCAGCCCCTGACTCTGGATTTTAACTAATCCAGCCCCAAAGTGGAAAAGCCTAGTAACCTCATGATGTTTTTTATTACAGTGCCATGCACACAGTAGGTGCTGATAAATAGTTACTTAGGTTAGAAGATTAGACTTCAAACAGTAGTGGCCATGTGTCAGATTAAACTCAGCTGGTCACCACTGTTCAGCATGTCCCTGGGCTGTCTGTCACTCCCAGCGTGCTCCGTTGGTCATGCCCTTTTAGACTGAACTCAGTGTTAAATGTGTTCAGCTGAACTCAGAAGTTGGCATCTTTCTTCCTTTGTGTGTCTGTTTCAGTGGTGAATGAACAGTAATAATTCTGAGAAAACATGGAAGTCAGTCCTCTTGATTTTCGGAGTCTTTGGTTAGCAGTGCAGGAAAAGTTTTCCACTTTATGGAAGGATATCAATCTTTATGGAAGGCTATCAATCCAGTGCTGTATGGCATAGAAAGGAATCAAAGAGGCCGTGTGCAGAAAGCTTGTATGTTTAAGGGAGTCACAGCAAGCACAAGGTGTTCGTGCAGTAGGCGGACAGCTGGAGGCCACTCGAGCTTGGAGCGGTGCCTGAAGAGTGGGTGGGTGAGAACGGACTTGGCCAGAGGTGAGGCCTGCGGCTTGCATGGCTGAACTGCTCTGCACCTCGTCTCGCAAATCCACAGAGCATCACTCGGAAGAGACGCTACGTGGCCTCGGTCTCCTTACATGACCGAATCTATGTCATCGGTGGCTATGATGGCCGCTCCCGCCTCAGTTCTGTGGAATGTCTCGACTACACAGCCGACGAGGACGGGGTCTGGTACTCCGTGGCCCCGATGAATGTCCGGCGAGGCCTTGCCGGGGCCACCACCCTGGGAGGTAGGCCACGCTGCCACGACGGGCGGGCTCGCGCCTCCTTGTCGTCCGGCGGGAGCATGAAATGCGGAGGGTTCCGGTAAGGGCAGGCACTCCTCTTGGCTGTCGGACATGGCAGCCCGGTGTCCCTGGGTTTCAGCACCGACAGCATGTGGGAATCGGGGTGCCATGTGCTGAGTGGGGAGGCAGCACTCATGCTTTCGCAAACTGCAGCCAGTCTGAGCTCTCCTGAGGGTGCCATCCGACCCCATTGTTCTGGGTGTCTCGACTGCGCTGGCTCCACATCGGTAAAACCTTAATTGCCTGTCAGAAACACTTGGTTTTCGCTCCTTGACGTGAGAAAGACTTGTGGGGGTTGTGCAGAAAAGATGGACCAGATGCTTTTCCTCTAACAGTCTGGGCCTTGTTCCTCCTGAGCAGATATGATCTATGTCTCCGGGGGCTTTGACGGGAGCAGGCGTCACACCAGTATGGAGCGATATGACCCCAACATTGACCAGTGGAGCATGCTGGGAGACATGCAGACTGCCCGGGAGGGCGCCGGGCTGGTGGTGGCCAGCGGAGTGATCTACTGTCTAGGTGTTTAGCCTGGGCAGCAGGGAGGGAGAGGACTGGATGGGTGGCAGCCTCTGGGGTCCCTCTTTACCAGACTGTGTCCCGGACTTCTTCAGCTGAGCCTGGTCTGTCCCGACATCATTCCGTAATCTGGGATTCTCTCTTCCGTGGGAGCGGGAAATAGGGTTCTGTCAGGTTTCTCTGGGTCATTGGAACTCTCGAGGGAGAACTAAGACTAGAAGAACTGGCTGGTGCACTCAGGAAGGCGGGCTGGGAACAGGCACAGGGGTTTGTCATTGTTTATGGACTGGCCTCTGCTTTGTCTTTTAGGAGGATATGATGGCTTGAATATCTTAAATTCAGTTGAGAAATATGATCCCCATACCGGACACTGGACTAATGTCACGCCAATGGCCACCAAGCGCTCCGGTAAGACCCGTCAGGTCTCAGGGAGGGGACGGCAGTGCTGTTGCATCTTTACACGCGTGGCGTGGTACTGTCCCGGGACAGGGCTCAGTCAGTCCTATGTTCCCACCTCCCTGTAGACTTCGGAAAAACCCGAGGCAGGTTCCATTCCCGTTTTTGTCTCTCTTTTCTTTAAGTATCGTGAGGACAAGCACACCTCAGATGACACACCTGAGGGCGGAGCCTTGTTTTGTTCATTTCGTCTGTCCCTTTCCTACCCCCGTGTTCTGTAATATTTGCTGCGTGTTAGATGATGGGTGTTGGATGGACTGACGTACAGCACAGGACAGCTGGGCAGCTGCCGACCCTGAGAGCTGTTGGCGCGGAGCAGGCTGGGCTGCAGGAACGGGGACCGCCCTGTGCTTCACGCTCTGGGTGGGGGTCCCCAGAGTCGTCGTCACAGCTCCTTCTTTCCACTCCCTTCTTCCTGCTAGTGAGCAGCTGTGCTCTGAATTCATCTGACGAACAACTTCCCCACTCTTCAGCTCCCAGCTCGAGGGTCTGCAGATGGCTCTCCTGTGCTGGCATCCGACCCTGTCTGGCTCTCGTCCATGTCCCTCAGCCGCCCAAGGGTTTCACTAGCCACTGGCGACCATGTTTGTTTCCAGAAATCAGAGTCTCCGTTTCGTAGTGTTAACCTGCTGCATCCTTTTCGCAGGTGCCGGCGTGGCCCTGCTGGACGACCGTATTTACGTGCTGGGAGGATTCGACGGCACGGCCCACCTGTCTTCCGTTGAGGCGTACAACGTCCGCACCGACTCCTGGACACCTGTCACCTGCATGACCACCCCGCGGTGTTACGTGGGGGCCACGGTGCTCCGGGGCAGGCTGTACGCAGTTGCGGGGTGAGAATTTAAGCTGGGCTGGAGCCGTCGTGCACTGGGGCAGTGTGGTGCATGCCACGTTGTGGCTGGACACGGTGTGGGTCAGGGACATGTCTCCGGGGGCAGCCGCACCGCGGGGCGCGTGTGCAGAGGAACAGGCACTCACCCCCTTCTGCTTCCTCCCCATCAGGTACGACGGCAACTCCCTGCTGAGCAGCATCGAGTGCTACGACCCTATCATCGACAGCTGGGAAGTGGTGACATCCATGGGGACCCAGCGCTGTGACGCTGGCGTGTGTGTGCTCCGAGAGAAGTGACTGTGGTTGGAGCACCATCCAGAGCTAGTGACCAGTCCAAGGGACAGTTTGTGGGAGAATCAAGGATCCTCTCTGGAATGTCTGTTTCTCGCTGGGCACAGGATGATGAAAGCAGCAGTGCGAAGGTGATGGTGCTCACGTGACACACGCTCTGTGCGCTGGCGTTGTCCCCTGGGAGGGGGGGTACAGACACTCGAGGGAAGAGAATGCACACTGAATGGGTGTGAGAGGCCGGGTCACCTCTCCTCCTGGTCTAGGGGCACTTCCTTGTTGTTTCCACCCTGCCGTGCGCTTAGGAGGACACGTGTGCATGTTTGTGTGATGCGCCTCGTATGCCGCAGGGGTTAAGGTGAGTGTGACCACCAGATGTGGGCGGTGTCCAGCCTGCGTCAGAATTTCAAGGTACCAGCTTGAGTAAGCTTCGTTCTCCAGGAATAAATCTCTTTCCTAGTCTACAGGTAGCTAGGGGCAGTGTACTTCCATTCCGGAGGAAAACAAAGGGAAGAGCTCATCACAGCTTGGGGGCAGGGGACAGCCCCAGCGCCCCGTGGGCTCGGGGTTGGTGTATCAGAGCTGGGTTCCGGGTAAGTGCAGTGACCTGAATTTGATGGAGTGCGAGTGAACTGAGACCATCCCTGAAGAATAACCGGGAGGACAGAGAAGGGTGTGTGATGATTTCAGGGACCTTTTTATCTCCCACGGGCCTCCTGAATTACAGTTCCTTCCCGGGGCACGGGGAAGTGCGCGGAGGGCAGCGGCATGAACAGTGTCGGCATGGCTGGAGGTGGAATAAATGTGAGAGATCAGCGTGCCTGGGGACAGACTCCAAGTACCTGCGACTTTGTGATTGTCTCACTCCGTGCCAGGACTCACCTATCCGTGCCAAGGTCTGCCTTGAGTGGGTGAGCAACTGTCTGCTGAGTCAGATACTGCTACACTCTTCCTTATTTATTCGGGGGTGCGATGTGGGAGCAGCAGCCTGGAAATTCAGCCACTTGGGTACCGTCCCGTCCTAGGGCACGCTGCTGCAAGGGAGTGCTTTTTACTGCTGTGTTTGGTACTTTTGGTTCTTTTCATACTGTGAGGTTCCCTTACGTGTCCTCAGAGTGAATCATACCCCAGTACAGAATAATCAGCGACAACCAAGATTCTCTTGTTAACCAGAACTCTTCAGGCCCTGCATCACCATTTCTGAGCTACCATTCAAGGCTCCCCTCTGTTGTGGAGCAGAAGTCTTAGTTCACGGGTATTTGGGGGTGTGGGACCATGGTGACCCGAAACGGGGTGCGCTGCCCCTTCGCTCTGGAGTTCCATGTTCTCCTCTCCCTGAGCTGAGTTGGCCTAAAGAGTTCATTTCCTTTGTAATTTTTTTACAAAAATATTAAAAATCATCTCTTACGTATCTGTAAAAGAGTTTGTGGAGAACCAGCCCTACTCTGCAGACATTTTGGGGACCAGGCATAGAGAGTGGCTCTGTGAGGTCCTGAGTCTCTACCGTGTTCCTGTCAGATACAGGTAAGAGGTAGCCACTTCACCACTGGAGGTTCTCGGTAAAACATCCATCTGAATCTGCCGTCACCACTGACTTCTCTCACTCAGTGAACTTGAAAACCATAAGGGAATGAAGAAGCGACTCTGAGCTCATTTAGTACCCACTTGAATTTTAGGGTTCTAGTCACCCCAGCCCTTTTCCATTTATGGCACGTGATAGGAGCAGCTATGCAGAAGTCCTGCAAAACTGCAAAAATCCAGATATTCCCAGAGCAAAGGGAAGCGGGAGTCAAAGAAGAATTTATTTTCACCAACGCGTCTTTAGCATTAAGATCGTGCTGCTGATACAGCTACAAAATGTGTCACTGTGTGTCAGCAGCAGACCCCGGGGAGTCGGAGAAGATGGCCCCCCAGGACGAACTTCAGACCAAAACTCTCGAGAGCTCCTGCGTGACAGCCACAACTGGGTATTCTGCCGGGGACGTGTAAACCATTGCTGTCTTTGTCCTCTTCCCGGTGTTCCATACCTGGGCGTGCCGCGCACACACAAAGGTGCCCGTAACCTGGTGACTCCTCCTGTTTTTCCAGCTTCTGTAACTGGCAGCCGGCCACTTCGTTACCCAGGCTATCATTCATTTTGTGTCACCTTTGTCACAATACAGACATTTGATTAGTTTCCCGATTCTGCACGATTTTATCTTTAATTGTTCCAAATCTTTCTAAATTTATGCCCTCTGCTACCACATAGTGCAGCCTTTTTCTCTTGCCCAGACTCAAGGAGTAATATTCTGGTACCCTTGCCTCTGCTCTTCCTGTCTTCTGATCCAGCCCCTCTGTCTTGTTGCCAGGTACCTTTTTAAAGCACATGTAGGGTCATTACAGCATCTAACATAGAGCAAATTTTCAGTAAATAGCAAAGTTATTTCTGGCTTAAAAATTCCATGGATTCCCATCACCGGTATTGTTAAACTTCTCTGGCAAGAAGTTAGACCCATGGCTCCACCTTCCTGATCTTACCTCCCTCTTCACCTCCCCCCAAACCCCGCCCCCAGGCATAATGTGCTTGGGCAGCAGTGGTCTATAGCCATTTCTGCATTGTCTTCGCCTTTGTTCATGTATTCTGTTCCTTCTCTCTGAAATAATCTCACATTCCTGACCAAATCCTAGTCAATGCCTAATTCCATTGTTACTTAGGTAGACTTCTGACTCGACAATTGCTCCCTGATCCTCACTTCCATTTACTTTGTTCCTTCGATTGTTTTTATCACACATCTTGGGGCTTGGGACTGTTCCTATTCGGACTGTGTTCTCAGATACAAAGTGCCACGATCCTCCAATCCTCAGTACATAATGCAAGTACTCACTAAATGTTGAGCTAATGAAGGACAAAGAAAATTATGCAGATTAGGATGGCGGGATGATTAGACATCACCTAATCAAGTGGCTTAACCGCCCCCCTACCCCGCCATGTTCTGCTTCCCCTGCCATTTCAGGACCCCTGTGGCCTGCTGCACTAGAGCAATAAGCTAAGAGATCTAACGAGAGTGTAGAGCGATTGCAGAGCCCGTGGCTTTAGAGCCGTGCTAGGACCTACGGACCTGGGAAGTAACCTCTCTGATCTTGACCCTCGTTGTGCACCGGGGGTAGCGAGTGACAGCCCAGTAAAGGAATCGTGATGAGTCAACTTAGCTTCTGAAGTGCTTACACGCTGTTTTGCCTCATAGTAAGTGGTCACTATGATTAAAATGGGGACTAGCACCCAGAATAACCAGGCATCATTTTCCAACACCGAAGGGGCACAGTCGCCTACAGAAGCTAATGTGGCTAAAACTTGCTGATAGGGGTCTGACAGATTCCCTTCACGTTGCCTCCAGGAATGTCCCCATTCGTTCATGGCACTTCATTCAAATCTCAGGAGACTGAGTTACAATCAACTTTAATGACCTGTCTAGGCTTTTCTCAACACTAAGCCCAGTGACCAGGTGAGTGTGGAGCGAGGATCTGTCACGTCCGAGGCAGTGACCCTGTCACAAAGCCGTGCCAACACCTGGCCACTCCGGGTGGGCAGCGCAGGAATGCGTGCGCGTGCGCAGTAAAGCCTAGCGCGAGGGGAGCGAGCGCCTGCGCGGAGGGGCGTGGCCGTCCGCGCCCCGCCCTCCGAGAGCTGCGCCGGCGCAGTTGGACAAGGCCGAGCCCGCGCCTGCGCGGTCGAGGCCCCGAGACTGTGGCGGTGGCCGCGATGGAGCCGGCGGCGCCGCTGAACGAGCTGGTGTCGGCCGAGGGCCGGAACCGGAAGGCGGTGCTGTGCCAGCGCTGCGGCTCGCGGGTGCTGCAGCCGGGGACGGCGCTCTTCTCCCGCCGGCAGGTAGGCGGGCCGGGGCGCGGGAGGGCTGGACGGCGGAGGCGGCCTGCGAGCCCCCGCCCGAGGCGTCCCGGCCGCGCGAGAGTCTGCGCCGCTGGGCGGCCGGCGGGGCCGTGAGCGGTGTCCGCCCCCGCAGGGGCTCCGGGACCAGCGGGCGAGGGCAGAGGAGCTGCCGTGACCCGGGCTGGCCCTCGCGAGTCGCGTCGGAAGGAGGACTCGTGTTCATTTCTTCAGGTCACGGTCCTAATACCTTTCGTGCCGCCGTCACCCCAAGTGGGAGGGAGGGCGCAGCGGGCCGCGGGCGCACGCCTGTCTCCGGGCGCCCGGAGCTCGCGCTCGGCACCGCTCCTCGGGCGGCTGGGCTCACCGTGGGCACGTGGGAGACGCAGGCGCCCTGCGGGAGGGGCCAGGGACGCTGCAGGACCCGCCGGGACCCCTCCAGCTGCTGTCCGCGGGGCCGGGACTGGACAGCGCGAGCTGAGGACCGACCGCGACGCGCCGCCACGGCCCGGACCTCGGCTGGCCCGACGCAGCCGTTCGCGTTGGCTGTTCGTCCTGTTCCTACCGCTGCTCCGAGGGCCGGGCCCCGCCATTCCCGTCGCCGCCGTTCACGTTTCCGAAGCTTTCCTCTGCCGTGTCCGCCTGTGGCCTGGGGAGATTCCGAGACCTGAGCACTGGCCCGGGCTTTGGGGACCTCTCCGAGTGCCAGTGGCTCTCTTCCCAGGGCGGCCTCGCGAGTTCCGGGAGAAACTGGCGAACGTGGCCTGTTCTGACCTCGCCTGTCACCCCTGGTGCATCATCGAGGCCGCACAGTGGCCTGCCCAGGCTCTCGGGCAGAGGCGTGGACTCCACCTCTGGATGGAAGGGGTGTCAAAGAATTTGTGGACATGGTTCACAACCCCCAAGAGTTCTCACAGAAAGGGAGAAATTACAAAAACGTTACAGAGGTTTACAATGTATCGTATGGCTTTTGTTCTTATCTGTATTGTAGCATGCTTACCAAGTTTTCTACAAAGAGAAAGAAAACATTTTGTTTTGAAAAGGGTACTGTTATTAGTTCCTGAAAAAGCAAACTGTGACACCAGGCAACAGAATCTCGCTAAGCGGGCTGCTTCCCTGTTACCCAGGACCTGTCCAGGATCTGGGCACTGGCTGGGCTCCTGACAGCGAAGTCAGCCCCCCTGGTCAGAGACCCAACAGCAGCTTTGGCCCCCAACCAGCTGAGTTAGCTGCCTGAAACTAAATATTAACTTCTTGATTTCCACTGCAATAGTCCCTCTGGAAAGCCTCACTGTATTCCAAAGGTTCTGTCCCATCACCTGACCCTAGCAGTTCCCTGGGCTCTGCAGTGAACCTGTTGAGAGGCTCTTGCACCGATACTGTACCTCCACCGTGGTCTTGTGGGTCTGACGCCAGGATTTACATGAGCATGGCACTGACTCTCGACCAACAGAGGAAGGCCTAATGTTGCTCTTTCCCCTAACACCATCAAACAAGACAAAAGGGGACAGACAGCTTCCTGTTGGGTGCTCTCAGAGGGCTGATCTGATGCTCAAGTGGTGTTTGATTTCCTCCCCTAGGTGGAGTTAGGCGTGACTTCACCCCTACCATATAGAGGATGGGCCAGAAATATTTTTAGGGAAATTTGGGCCCCCAGAAAGTTAGAGTTAGGGCTGGAATCCGGGTTTCCTGGCACCTGAGTTTTGATTCCCGTCTCTTTTCCTCTGCCTGTTCTTATGTCCCCTTGGGGTAAAACAAAGCATTAGAGACTCACTTAAACATCACAGGAGGCCCAAAGAGTGACTGCGATGACAACATAACAGCAGGGGGAACTCTCATGTTTTGTGATGTCCTCATGCTGTCTCAGGTGACACAGCACAGCTAACTGTTTTAATAAGCCCAGTGCTTGGGGAGGGGGTACGGGAATGTTCTGGGTCGGCGCTCCCTTCTCCCCGGCAGGGTAACCCACCGGTTTCCACATGGTGGCCCAGGGGATTTCATAAACACTGGCAGCTCTGGGGGGCCTCCCTAACTAACGAAAACTTTCTGCTTCTATTGTGATTGCCAGAGCTCGACCAGCACACTGAGAGTTTGGGGTGTGTTAGAAGTGTATTGTGGGGTGGGAATAAGAGTATTGGTAGCAACCATATGATGAGGAGCAGAGGGGTGATGAGTTTTGCTGGTGTTGTATTTTGCAATAGTCTGGGGGCTAAAGGTGTGTAAACCTAGCATAAGGAAGAAATGGAAGGGCGTGTGTGCACGTGCGCGTGCCAGAGGCAGCCTCCCAGTGCGTTAGAGGGCATAGGATCCTGGGCTTAGTACTCCAGATTCTAGAAGGAGGTTTTCCTTTTTAAAAGGTAAGCCCAGCATGTTCCTGTTCGTGATGGAAGAAAGCAAAGCCAGACATTTCGTATTTATTCTTTTTAGGAGTGGCTGAGTTCTGCTCCAGTCAGTTCCTGTTCTAGGCACTGGGGTTATAGTAATGAGTGGGAAAGGGAAGCTCCCTGCTTGCCAGGAGCTTACATTCTAGTGGAGGGAGACCCATGGTAAATAACTAAGCCAGTCAGTTTGAAGATAAGTTTCAGACACTAAATAAATAATAAAGAGGGAGAGGCGATAGGGGTCTTTTGGGGGGTGGTGAGTATGCTCATTATCTCGACTATGGTAACAGTTCCCCGGTGCGAGCATGTGCCATAATGCATCAGGTCACACACGTAAACTGTGTGCACTCTATGTGCCAGTTATAACTCTGGAAGCCATTTTTAAAAATAAAAATAGAATGGGCATTCTGGCAAGCTAGTTCAGATCGCTGGGTTAGGGAAGACCTCTGAGGAGGTTACTTTTGAGCTGAATGTCAAGAAGGAGCTGGCCTGGCCAAGACCTGCAGGCACGGGAGACTCTCCCTGTTTGAAGAAGGCAGGAAGGCTGGTGTGGCTGGAGTACAGCGAGCCAGGGGGACGGGTCGCACATCGTCAGCACTGCAGCCAGTCAGAATCCCTCTTCCCGGTCTCTTAGGGATCGGGACGGGGCCACAGGTGATAGGAGCCACCCGGCACCCTCCTCTGTACCTGACCGTAGCACAGGGCTCCTGGTTTGGTGTCCGTCCCAGGAGAGTGCTGGGAGCTGGAGAGCGTCCCTAGGGCAGGGTGACGGGGGCCTGAGCAGCCCAGCTTTGTCCCTGTTCTCGTCCACTGCAGCTCTTCCTCCCCTCCATGAGAAAGAAGCCGGCTCTGGCCGATGGCAGCAGTCCTGACGGCGACCTCCTCCAGGAACACTGGCTGGTGGATGACATGTTCGTCTTTGAGAACGTGGGCTTCACCAAGGACGTGGGCAACATCAAGTTTCTGGTCTGCGCAGACTGTGAGATTGGACCTATCGGCTGGCATTGCCTAGACGACAAGAACAGTTTCTATGTGGCCTTGGAACGGGTATCCCATGAGTAACTCCGGGGAGGGGCTCAGCTCCACCCCAACTATAAAAGCTACTGCTCCCAAGAACTGGACCTAACCCGGAGTGACGGTCCTGCTGGCGCCTTCTCTGCCGACACAGATCGCGGTGTCCATACATGCGGCCCAGACCTCCCAGGGCTCGGCCTGCTTCTCCAAAGCGTCGTGCGCACCTGTCGCGCAGCTCACTTTGCATCGTGACGTCTCCTCCCCTCCCTTTCCCCACGTTTTAGGACGCTGGGTACTTCTGTAAATTCCTCATCGTTTGGCCTTCGTCCAGGGCTCTCTGTTACCCAGGGGTTCCCTTGCTTTCTGCTCAGGAAGAGCAGTCGTCAGCTTTTAGCCACAGTGACACATGACAGATGTTGACCACGTGCTCTCTTAGGAAAGCCTACCCGTGTCTGAGAGCGACTTGCTTGCGCGGCTAACTTTATCTACAGAAATGTATTCTCTTTGAAAGTGTAGTATTTATCAACTTCAGTGTTTAAACTATTAATCAGAAACCCCTCTGCTGCCCTGTGTGAGGGCCTCCGCTCTGGGCCACTAACCCCTTTCGCTGTGGAGACACATGGCCCCTCCCCCCGCAGGTCTCCTCACCTTGGCAGCTTGCAGGTCGATGATCAGATTTTCAACCCTGTCAGGCAGCCACCCCAAGGCCCCAGATCTCTTGGAATCACCGTAGTGGCTGTGGGGTGGAGGAGGGACAGGCCTTTGCCATATTCCACAGGAACTTGTAGGTTGGTCTTGGTTAGTGGGTGGTGACGCCATTCAGTGAACCTGCTGGGCACAGTTCTCAGAGTTCGGACTCTGCCCCGACCCGGAATACAGACTGTCCGTGCGCACGCCTCCGGCTGTGGGGTCGCTCTGACAGCCCGATGCTTCACACTCGTTTAACCTTCCAGTGCAATTTGCAGTGGTCCTGTCATTTTTCCTCTGGAGTGACTCGCCTGAGAAGGAATCTGGTGACCAGGTTCAAGCACCCTCAGTCACCCTACCTCTAAGGCCCAGGAATCCTGGCACTGATGTGAGGACTAAAGAGAGACCGTACAATCTGCAGTATGCCACTGTGCATCTGGTTTCTGGCTGCTTCCTCCTCCCTTCTCCCCAGAACTTACTCTAAGGGCTCCCCAACTAAATGCAAGCAGCCTGCTCCCCGCTTTCCCAGGCAGAGCCTCAGTGAGCTCTAGCAGAAAGTGAGAGAACTGTTTTCCAGACAAACGGTCAAGTGTCTGTGATTATGGCATCTGCAGAAGACCAGCTGTGAGATTTATCCACTCAGGTCCGAAGGAACAAAACCAAGGAGATGCCTCCGGGGCGTGCGGCCCCTCCTCACACAGCCAAACCAGGCAAAGCATTTTTTGATTTTTCTTTCCTCCCTTAATCACAGTAGTGGTACACATTCGTTACAGATAAATATGAAATGGGTATAAACATTTTCTTAATCACTCATATTTCCACTGTCCAGAGACTGGCAACAAGAACATGTATATTCTCCTCAGCGTTGTCCTACACGTGTACGTAAATGTATGGTTTTGTAAAGCATACTCTCTCACAGCTTGCTTTCCCAGTTAAGCAGACACTGACGTCTCATGGCTGGTGTCCCCTCGTATTTCTGTGCTGTGATTCGTCGAAACAATCCGCTGTTAGACCGTCTCATGCCCAGTGTGGTGTAATGTGCAGCCTGGGCATAAGTCTGCGTACACTCTCCTGACTCCTCGGCATTCGTCACTAGGAGTAGGACAGCAGGGCACACATGTCGAGGCTTCACTGTGCTGACGCAGACACCTCCCAAACTGCTGTGCTAAGTCCCCCGCCTCCGGCAGTGAAAGCACTGCTCCCAGAACCTTTTCAACACTGGGTATTTATTGTCGTTGAAAGAATATTTTGCCACTTTAATGAGAGAGAAAAATAGTACCTTATTGTTTGATTTGCATTTGTGTTATTTCTAATGAAATTTTTATATACTTATTGGTCATTTGTATTTCTTTTTTTGAGAACTGCCTCAATAGCCAAAAATATCGAGTTGTTATTCTTCCTTTTCAGTTTGACTTAAAAGAAATAAAGGCATTTAAACAGTGGAAATTAGATTCCTGCCTGTCCTTGTGAGGAATATATGATTTGAAAAAGCAGAGGGCTGACACCTGAACCTTGGGGTTTATTTTGAGGTGTCACTTAATCCATTAATTACTTAGTGTCCATGAGAAAACAGTGTCTTCTCTTCTCTCCCTTCACACGAGTAGGTTCTCAGTGAAGATTCATGAGTCAGTTAACTGCTGTGTGCCACAGGGAGGTGCAGGTAGCACACTGCTGCCGTGAGTCTAGGGAGCTGCAGTGCCTGTGGGGAGAGCAGTGACTTTTCCAAGGCCTAACTTCCTATGAGATTCCTTTTTAGCACAGACTCGGGTGGACAACAGTGAGCAGACATTTTACGTATTTTTACCATGACACTCGGAGGCTGCTTGAGTTACTGACACGTAACTAACAGGGGCTGCTGCTAGTCAGCGTGGACACTGGACACGTAACTGGACTGACCATCCGCTGAAAACAACTAGACAGGCCAGACAAAATGTTTTCAACATCCGAAGGCACCAGAAAGCTCACCCAACCTAGAAGAATCATCGGACCAGGCCCCTGGAAAGGTGGAGGGCCAAGGAAGAGGCCATAGTGTCAGGGCCGCTGTTCTTGCGTATTTGCCTAAGTCAGAGGCAGCAGTTCAGAACGAAGCCTTCCAGAAGGAGGGGACAGGGCCTGTTGAAGGGTGACAGACCTGGTCAGTGTCCCTTACTTTGGAGGGAGGCCCTCAGTCCTTTGCACCCCAGGTATAAGGGTGACCCAGAAGGAAGAAATAGGTCTGTCCCGGGGCATTGAAATTAGATTGACCCCTTGGCATAAGCAAACAAAAACTCTCTCTAGAGGAAAATTTCATCCAAAACCTCGAATTGTTTCTATAAAACAATTTTGTTGATACTATATCCTGACTACAATAAAATGTAACCAAGCACATGAGATGAGATGGTAAGAAAACCAGGACAATGATAGCTGGAGATGGTGGAACTGTCAGACCCATTCTCAGCGGACAGAGGCTGCAAAATAGTTTGGCTGAACACGGGAGGCTTCAAAGGAGCGTGGCAGACACCCAGGGCTGCGTGAAGTTCCGACGGGACTCGTGTTGGGGAGACTTTCATCCCAGGGTGAAACTTTCCAGCCCTCCCAAGCTGGAGAGCACGTGGAGAGGGGCCCTCAGTCCAGAGACCGTAGTTAGGGGTGGCAGCAGTGGCTGCGGGGTGAACAGGGAACAGGAGTGTCCCCCTCTGCCTTCCAGCTTCTCTCAGCAGCCCAAGGCTGGGAGTCCAGGCCCTCTGAAGTGGTCCAACCAGAATAAAGGGAAACACGCTGGCATCCTGGCCTGGGTGACTCTGCCCCTGGCCACTCCAGGCGCAGGGCTGATGCACCACGGGAACATCCTAATGCCTGTGTGTGCTGGTGGCTCCCTGGGGAGCAGGCCCAAGCCCACGTATACCGAGGCCCTGAACCCTGGGTCCCCTTGGGCTGAGTCGGCAGAGACGGGTTTTGAGGACTGGAGAGGAGGAAGAGGACTTCAGTTACCTGGTGTCTTCCCTGGACCCAGACCCAGCTTCCCAGGGACGGAACCCCAGAGAGGACACCCGCGCACGGTGTGAACTGATCTGCCAGAGTCTCGCAATGGCTGGCGGGGGCTGGGGGGCGCACAGAAGTCGCATACAGGAGATCAGTCCGCACAGGAGGGTTGCTACTTCCCGGAGAATGAACAGGGCAGAGCAGTGGGGGCAGTCCGTACCCCTCTGCAGTGTCCCCAAGCCCACGTGCTACTCTGCTGTGCGGTGGCTTCAGGTTTTGTCTGGGAGCCAGGTTCTTCCCGCTCTCAAACTCCATCCTCAGCCAGACGGAGCCACACATACTCAAGGACATTCCCTTCTCTCAGCAAGTACCTGCGGACCTCCTACCAGGTACCAAGGGCTAGGGCTGGAGACCATTACTCCCTCCGCCGGCGGCTTCTAGTCTGGCGCGTGCATGGGAAGAGGGCAGGGACGCGCGCGGGGAGACAAATGCCAGTTGAAGGTGCAGGGACAGCAGTAAGGAGACGTCGGGGGAGGACACAATAAATAAAACACGGGGGCTGAAAGGCTGCAGCTCATCTTGAGATCTCGGGGGTCGTGGGTTTCCACAGGGGGCAGCCGACACCAAACATCCGGGGCAGCCAGAGAGATGATGGCTCTGGCTCCGAGAGAGGAGCGGAGGCCGACTGAGAAGAGGCTGCGCGGAGGCCGGAGCGCTGAAGGAGGCAGAATCAGTCGGCCTGGGAAGGGGAGGAAGTGTCAGAAGGGACGCAGAGCAGGAACGTGCAGACCCCAGGTCAGGGCCAAGGGGGCCCTGGAAGGCCCGGCGGCGGCGACGCGGGGTGCGGAGTGGGGGCGGGGCGGGGTGACCGCCCTACACGTGCGCTACGTGCCGCGAGAGCGCCTCCTCCCCCGCTGCTGGGAGCTGGGCCCGCCCCCATCCCGCAGCCCGGTCCCGGGCGGTTCGCGGGGGCTGTGGGGGTGGGGGTGAAGGAGGAAGGTCGGCCCCCAAGTCTGGAACCCCGGAGCGTCGTCTTTCCGTCTAGGCGACCGGAAGGAACGCGGGGTGCGCCCCCTCACTGGCGGGCGGGCCCGGGGGCGCAGGCTGTGGCATGGGGTCGGCCTGGATGCGGATGGAGACCCTAGGAGTATGGCCAGGGGATCCGGGGCAGCACCGATGCGGGCGGTTGGGGGACCGAGGCCACGCGGGGCGGGGTGTCCGGGAGTAAGGAGGGGCTCCTGGCGACGTGGCACTCGGAGCGGGGCTGGTTCCCGGGGTCCGGCCCGGGAACCGGCTCTGCTTTTCCCGGGAGTCCGAACCTGACTCCGTCCAGGCCTCGCGCCCAGCGACCCGGGGGGCCCGAGCCCGGGACCCGCAGGCCTGGGCGGCCCGGTCCTGCCTCCGGGGCATCCAGCGGCCGGGCCCAGACAATGCGGCCGGGCCCCGCCCCCGACGCCGTGCGGCCAATCGGCGCCCGCGGCCGGGCTCTTTAAAAAAAGAAGGGCCGGCGCGGCGGTGTCAGCTGGCGGATCCCTCCGCCATGTAAACACGCACCATAAAGGGCGGAGGCGTCGCCGCTCAGCCCTCGAGACCGCCCCCGTCAACGTCACAGCTCCTTCTTCGCCCGGGAGCCGCAAAATCGCAGCAGTGAGGCCACTACCGGAAACAGGGCGAACTTGGGAGCTGGGAGCGGGACGGAGTCCGGGAGTACGGCACGCGCACTGAGCGAAGGAGATCCTTGGACTAGTTCTGTGCGCCTCGGGTCGGGAGCGGGGGGTGACAGTCCCGACCCGTGCGTCCGCAGTCTTTCCTGTGAAGGGTGAAACTGCCTTGCCGCTCTCCCGAGAGGGAGCCCAGGACAGGAAATCAACTCCGGCAAGACCCTTGAAAGCACAGATCACCCTTGACAAAGGGCGACAGGATGATTCTTTTCCACCTTATGAAAGATTGTCAAATATTCAGCCAAGTTAAAGAATTTTGCAGCGAATTGTTCCATACCCAGCACACTACCTAGACCCTGCCATTAACATTTTATGATAACTTGCTGTAGCTCACACATGACACTGGCGACTTTCTAATTTGATGCCAGCTGTCCTTTGGCTTAACTCTCCACTGCAGTGGGCAGATCAGAGCCCCAAAGAGCTAAGAGCGACCTTCTCAAAGGACCTGTCTGGACTCTTGAGGGCCAAGGGCCTCCCGCAAGAGTTTACTGCAGAGGCGGCATCTCCGCTCCCCACCCCTGCCCTCTAAATCCCAGAAGCCTTAAGCAAGACCCTTCATTTTTCTAGCGAATATGAAAGCAGGGCCAGGACTCTGATGACCCCACCTAACGGGGCCTGGCAAATGGTCCCACCACGGGTTTAGCTATTTTCTGGGGCAGGACACTACGCACCCCTCTCCTGCCCCCAAAACTGCGTCAAAAGTGTTCACATGCCTTAAAGTTCCTTAAGCCCTCGGCGCCTCTGTCGCCTGTTCTGCACAATGGGGGAACCGCAAGACGGCTGTGAAGAATCGGGGGCAACGTCCTAACACCCGCGCTGCACACACCCTGAGCGTTAGCTGAGTGACAGCTATCGGTGGTGGACGCGGACGTGCCTGTAACTCCCGGATAGACGTCTCCACTTCTGATGTCCCTTCTGCAGCGCGCTGGGATCTCCGACTGCACCGAAGACGCGCAAACGTACTCGGCCAGAAGTGGACGCATGGTCGCCGCCGCCTCCCACTTGCTCCTCCACTCCAGGTGAATGCCCGGCACAGCCTGCACCCCGGCCTGTGGTCCGGAGACCCGCACGCCTCGCTGTCCCTCCCCGATGTATCACCGTGCCCTAATTTTATCTCCTGCATTTGCATCCGTTCCTGCTAAGGAACAGCACCCTGCCTTATTGAGGTAGGCGCCATCGCTGTCGTCCGGATCATATCCGAAGTCTTCGGCCCCTCTCCCAGCCAAGCTCGCGGTCGCACTGCCCGCGGACCCCTCTGTCCCCTGCAGCACCCCGCCTTCCAATACATGGAGGAGGATCACTTCTTCGCCACACGAACTTGTCGCTTCAGCCACCAGTGCCTCGCAGTTCTTATCTGTCACCCGGGAAGAGGGGTTGCCTGCGTCCTAGGGCGGACGCGCGGGTGAAACGATAATCATGGGGCCGGAGCCCGGGACGGCAGGGCCCGAAGCGGCCGCTTAGCACCGCGCTGGTCGCTGTGTCCTTGCCGCGGACACGCGGCGGGCGGCGGGCAGGGCCGGGCGCGGGGCTCAGGGCCGCGGGGGGAGGGGGCCCCGCCCGCTCGGCGCGGCGGGTGGGGGCGGGGCGGGACTCCTTTTCGTCGGCGCCGGCGGAGGCGCACGGCGTGGCTGGCGCAGACGTCGTCGTCGTCGGCGGCGGCGGCCGAGCGCCGGAGGGAGGCTGAGGAGCCCGGCGCCGCCGTCGTGCTGCGGCCGGTCCCCGTCGCCGCGCCGCCGCCCGGAGCCCCGCGTCGCCCCCCACCCCGTCCCCCGCGGACCCGGCCATGGAGCCGGCCGCCGCGCCGCCGCCCGGCCCGCGCCCCGCGCCGCCGCTCGGGGGCCCCGGCCCGCTGGGCGAGTTCCTGCCGCCGCCCGAGTGCCCGGTGTTCGAGCCCAGCTGGGAGGAGTTCGCCGACCCGTTCGCCTTCATCCACAAGATCCGGCCCATCGCCGAGCAGACGGGCATCTGCAAGGTGCGGCCGCCGCCGGTGAGTGGGGCGCGCGGGCCGCCGCGGGGCGGGGCGGGCGCGGGGCGCGGGGCGGGCGGGGGCCGCGGAGTCGCCGTGCGCGCCGCCCGCTCAACATGGCGGCGGCGCCGGGTCCTTTGTGTGGCGGCGGCGGCGGCCGAGCGGCCTCACCTGGGCGCGGGCGGGCGGGCGGGGCCGGGAGCGCGTCTTCCCCGGGCCGCGGCGCGGGCCGAACCGGCCCAACGGCCCCAACGCCCGCGGCGCCGCCCCCGCCCCGGGCCCGCGGCGCGTGCCCGCCGGGCGGTTGGCCGGGGCGGTTGGCCGAGGGGCGGCCGGGGCCGCGGGGGCGGGGGCGGGCCCGGGAGTCGGCGGCTCGGTCGGGCCCCGGGAGAGTGGCGCCCATAGCGCGGTGCGGAGCCCCGACCCCGGCCCCCGCCCCCCAGGCCGACCCCGTGCCCCCCAGCTCCTCCCCGGGCAGGTAGCTCGGCCCCGGGGGTCGGCGCCCGCGTCCGACCCAGGTGTGCGGGGCGCGGCCTCCCCCCGCACGAGGGGCTGGTCGGTCCCCCTCGGAGCCGCGGGCGACGCGGGCCACCATTTTGTATCGGGCGCGGGACCCGGCGCGGCCCAGCCGGGGAGTCGAGGCAGCGGCTCCGAGAGCCGCGCCGTCGGCGCCTTTGTGTGCGGGGTCGCCGCCTCCTTTGTGTAACAGCCCCCTGTGCCAGACGGACCGGGTCCCGGGGCGTCTGTCGTTGGCAGCATCAGAGGGCAGCAACCCTTCCGAAGTTGGGGCTCTGGAAGAAGGGTCTTTTGGGAACAAAGGCTTCCTGGGCGATGTAAACACTCTTTGTCTTAAAAAGTGTTTTGTTTCAAGAAGCTGTGAACAAGTGGTTTCATATAGTTGAAATAAAGCAACAAAAGCAAGAGGTAGAAACTGTGCTCCGTGGCGATGGCTCTCTGATGCCCGCGTTTCTAGGTGATTTTTGCTCCCCAAGTTCCTGGAATACAATTGGCTGCATTAAGGTGAGGGTTGGGTCAGTTCCGTTTTGTTGTTCGGAGGTCAGGGGAAGAATTAGACAGCATTTCTATCTTCTTTTGTTCTTTGTCTCTTTAATTACGGTATTTACATAGCGGTAGTTACCAGTGAGGGTCCGAAACGGCTTTACTTTTGAAAACTTGAGTTTCACAGAAATTGGTGGAAATAGAGTAAGGTAAATGTGGTAACAGGTAATAAATCAAGACGACTACTCAAATCCTGAGTTAAAAGTTTCAAGAGAAAAATGAACCTTGTTTCAGATTACGTCAAGTATGTAGCATAATCAGGCTTGTTTCCTGGGCCTTTTTTTTTTTTTAACTTTCAATTAACCTGACTTCTGGTTTTGCTGCCTTTAGAATATGAATTCTCATTTTCTCCTTCATGTACTTAAATGTCTCTTTTAGGACAAATTATATTTTCCATGCCACTTTGTGGTATTTGGAGGTGATTACTTTTAGGTGTGTAACTATTAGGCAAAAAATAGTTGACTGTTCAGTAAATACATTTTTGTCTCCCACGTTTGTTTGGAACATATTGATGGTTTTGACCTCAGACATCTAACATTTGGCCCCAGGTAGCTCGATGCCACAGATGTCTTCTTTGGCAGTGTCCAGAAGTCAGGGATTTAAGTCAAACCCCAGATGGCATAGTAGACACGCTTTTTCAACTTTAACTTCCTCTGGTCTTTAGTTTGATCCCTTAGTCTTTATTGGCAAAGTGTAACACTTTTTAAAAGTGTTATAATACAGTCAGCATCTTTGAGTGAGCCTGTTGGTTCCACCCTTAGGAACAGGTAGGAACTTAATCCCTTCTTGGTATAAGGGAGGTGTTAGTGCTGTGAACTCACTCTCTTTCCAGCCTTGATTATGGAGATTAAGGTTTTATTGATGTTGGCTCAACCTTCTTTGTTTTCCCTGTTTCTTTGGTATCTATCATGAAATTTTTCTTTAGTTGTGATTCTTTGGTCACCTTATACCCTTAACATTTGGAGGAAAGGCTTATCAATAGAAACATCCTGGAGTGAATGGAGAACTTACGTATTTTTTTTTAAACGACAGCTTTATTGACATATTATTCATATACCATACAGTTCATTAGTTTAAATTGTGCAATTCAGTAGTTTTTTTTTATAAGTGTTTTCACCATAGTTGTACAAGCATCACCACAGTTGGTGTCAGAACATTTTCATCACCCCCAAAAGAAACCCCATACCTGTCTGTAACTACTTTTCAAGGCAAATTTAGGACTGCACTGCTCAGAAGAAAATCATTTTCTTTCTCGTCTGGTGTAGGAGGCTGGATTAAGTCCTACAGTTCCAATTTGAAAGAGAGCCTTAAAGCAAAAACAAACTTCGTTTGTTGTAGTCTTTTTGTAAGGATGTTTAGCTAAACTCGACATTGCCATTGGTAAATTGGTCACATGGGAGCCACGGACGAATCCATCTAGTTATACTCTTAGTGAACTAATCAACAAACCTAACAGACTTTTAGAACGGAATGTGAGTGATAATACAAATAGACCGAGGCAGCTAAAGATCCACATCCCTTCCCTACTGGAAAAATTTCCCTTCCTGTGATTATAGTATTTGTTTTTAAACATGCAATCTAAACCTTTTTAAAGAGCAAAATGAAAACAGTTGCCTGTGAAACTGTTGATAAGTGTTCTATATTAAAGCTAGGGCTGGAATTATTATTGAGAAACACAAGAAAAATTAGAGAAAATTAGTAATTTCCGATTTCATTCTTTGTGTCTGGGGTACTTGATTTTCTTTATGATGTTTTGGAGAGTATTTCTGGTTCACAGATTGGTAGTAAAATTATTTGTTTAACTTGGGGACAATAACCAAGTTCAGGATGTTTTGGATACTTTAATATAGGCAGACAAAAATCCATCAATGAGAGCATTTTCTTTTAGAATGGCAAAAAATTTCCTTGTAAACTAGATTTTTAAAAAATCTGGTTTATGTGCTGTAAATTGCATCTTTTTGTAGACTTTTGTAACCTCTTGTGTCTTATTTGGACCGCGTTAAAGTTTGAGTATGGAGAGAGAGAACGGGAGCTCACGCCCCAGAATGAAAGCGCTGATTGGGTGCCTGGATTTCGGTTCCACGAAGCCTACTGTGTACTCTTTCTAAAGGCCATCATAGGTTTAAAAAACGAATCACCTAGAAAAACCTTCCCTTCCTCTTTGCACAGTTGGTTTGTATTGAGCTGGTGGTGTGGTCCCCCCCCCGCCTTTCTAAGAGAATTAGTTATTCTCTGGAGATTGTGTTACTGTTACCTGTTTTAAGTGCAGAAGATCATTGCCAGCCTCAAAAACAAAAAAAAAAAGGTGGAATGTCGGGAACTGAAAGGCTGTCTATACTTTCCTTTCAGAAGTTTCTGTAAGATTGGGGTCACTTGAAGAGGCATCACCAGAGGCTAAGCAGGGAGTCCCTTGGGGCAAGTGGGTGGGCGGAGCGATGCTTTGGGAAAGCCATAGCACTGCGCTCTCCCACATACTTCGGAGTACTTAAACTTTGAGGAACTTAGAACTAGACTTTAAATCTGAGTTGTGAGAAACTTATTTTAGACTCGACAATTGTATGCAGCCTGACGAAGATTTCTTAAGTTTTAACTGCTGTGTTCTAGCATGAGATTAAAGAGAAAATTAAATAAGATGTTACTTTTGTGCACCTCCAAAAATTCTTCCGAAATGTTCTTTTTTGGGGTCATTAACTATTAGATGAGTTCCATGATGAGTTAGCTTTTTTATACTTTCAAGTTTAGGAACCAGATTGACGAGGGCAAGCTGCCTCGAGGGCAGTGACACTTCTGTTCTGCAATTGTGACATGTTTGGAACAAAGGTGTGGACTTCGACTTAGTGCCTTCTGGTTTTCTTTTTTTTTTTTTTTAACATTTCAAATCTTTAATCGTAGATCATTCCTCTTAAAACTTTCCCTTTTTAGACCATGACCTAGAGTTTTCCCATCTGTTCATCTGTTTTATTTTTTAAATCATTTAAGCTTTCTTTCTGAATGTAAAGACCAGTTACTTTCTTCTGCCAGAGCCATTACAGGGTGTAAAATAAATTTTTTTTATGAAAACATTCAAGCGTACGCGTAAGCATAAAGAATGTAGCCCCTTTAGCTGTTTTCCTGGATATGAGAGGACGGAGCGCAGAGCGGGTGGAGGACTCCGGCCTTCAGTTGTGGAGAGCACCTCGGCTTAGCCTGCGTCCTGCTCAGGGTCTGAGCCAGTCTGTGCAACTGAGACTGAGGTTCCAGCCTTCAGTGAGTGACGGTCACTGTCCGGTTCCGATGAGATTGCATCTCTCAGTTTTAGTCAGTGGCTTTGTGGCTTCACTACACGTCTGCTGGAAGCTGTGTAGAAACTGGACCATCTTCAGACCGACCCTCGGCCCACGGAGGCTGGCGGCGGGCGGAGAGCGTTCTCCGCGCCCTGCTGCTCGTGTCCCTGCCTGCCAGACTTGCAGCAGAACGGCTGGGGGTCAGGACCAGCCAGGAGGTAGAGGTCCGTTTCCGGAAAGGGGGTTTCAGGGAAGCGACTCGAACGGCCCTGAGAGTTGGCGGTCAGGCGGGTAGGGCCGCCGCCGGCCTTGATGGCGCAGGCTGTTTCAGGCTGTCTCGGCAGAGTTGCTGCTTAACATTTACGTGATGGTGTCAAGTGTCCAAAACGAGCTATTCAATTCAAAAGTCAGGTTATCGACAAATATTTTCTGTCAATAACCCCTTAAAATCAAAGGACTTCCTTCCCCGCCCCCCAAATAATAGCTTCCTTTCTGAGATGGGAGACTGAACACGTCCAGGCGGAAGATCACGTAACGAATGGCTTTTTAGAACTTGTCGATTCCGCTTCACTCGGTAATCTTTTATTTTACAATATGTGAAATTTTTCGGACTGTTTTGCCGGGATAAAAGTAAGCTTTATCAAGGAGGGCGTGTGGATTTTTACGAATATTTGAAAGTTAGTTTCTCTATTATGTAAAAGGAAAGAGTCCGTGTTTCCTAGATTTTAAAAAATAAGTGGATAGCGTCTAGAACCTGATTCTATCATGACCTTGGACAAAGTCATTTTTCTCAGACCTATGCCTCGTCATCTATAAGGGGATCTGACACTGACCTCGGGCTGCCGTCCAGATTAATTAATTGATGGCTTGCACAGAGCTTAAATCCCAAAGCATATTTGCTCAGTGCTAAGAGTCTGGGGACAGATTTAGTGAGACAGAGTTAGCGTCAAATATGTGTCCCTCGTTTTCCCTTACAGTGAAGGGATTTTAAAAAAGTGAAACTTGAGAAATCAAAAAGCCCACTTTGCATCAAACTAAGATATACAGAATCTAATTCTTCTGTGGGTTTGGATGAAGCTTTTCTGTACTTGGACGTTTTCAAAAATTAGTGGGATAAAACAGTTTCAAAAATTAGTGGGATAAAACAGGTAGAGGTGTTAACAAATTATTTCAGAAAATTTGCAGGTTCACATGTGTTTTGCGTGTCTTGTTTAGTGTTGTATACAGGCAGGAAAGAATATGTATTTGGTGAGCTTTGTGTTAAGTGCTAAGAAGTATTTAAAATTATTTTAATTTCCCTTAGTGTGGAATGGCTTTGATCCTGTGGAAGCCCTACAATTGGAGGGCATTACATCCTAATATAATTTAAATAATACCAATGCTTGCCTGAGAGGAGGGTAAATACATTGAGTTTTGAATATTCTACAGTTATCTTATTTGCAAAGTGGCAGGGTGGGGGAGGAAGTAGAGAAGAGGTGATCCTCAGGACACAGCCAGATTATATTGTATTTTTCACTAATAAACTTTTTTAAAAAGCTAATTAGAACTTCTATATAATCGTACAAACCTGTATGTGTTCTCCAATGTTTTGTCCAAATACATCGTGTATTGGAGCTCATAACATCGCCTCTTAGGTAGACCCATAGATAATGTAGTTGTAGTAGTGTGGTGTTTTGTTTTGTCTTGAATCAGGCACTTTACCCCAGATGGCTTCCTAGATGTGCTAAAGCCCTCTCCAGTCATGTGTATACTGAGCATTTTTTGGGAGGGGTGGGGGACATACTGAGTTTTAAATCTCTGTTGAGTATTTTTTTCTTCCCAGCTGTGCTGTATGTGGCTATAGGCAGACTTTTGTGCATTCCTGTTAATGCTTGCCAGCTTGACCAAATTGTAATGTTCAGAGAACTAAAGTCTAAATTCCTGTGTGTTCTGAACACTTGCTTGGAGCTTTTATGAAGCACATGTTCCTCTGAGGATACAATACAGATACCAGAACGTTAGGAAGTACTCTAATCTCATAATTCCAGAAACAAAGAACAAACCCCTATCAAAACCACATAATTACAAAGTCTTTAAGGCAAGATCCTCCCACTTGCGTTGTGGTTGTACCAGCTCATCCCTGGGTGGTACGTAAACCAGATGGTCACATCTCGCCCTCGCCAGTGCTTACTCGAAGGGGACAGACGAAGAGAGCAGGATCTTGGAGTCTCTTGGGGCCTATGCTGTCATGTTTTCTTTGTGGATCGAGGGGTGAGGGGATAGAGATGGGAGGGTTCTGTAAAGAGATTTTGGGGAGTGTAACCTTCATTTTGTGAAATTCCAGGTATCTAAGCTTTTTTTTTTTTTTCTCCCTCCCAGAGAGGCTCTTATCTGATCTTATGATGCATTTTCAACAAATTGAGGACAGCCCCCAGATTTTCCAGTGGGAGGCTGGCATCGGGGATGTGTGTAGGTAGGGTGTGGGTTTGGAGCTTTAGAAAATTGTACTTTACGGCAGCCACCCTTCTGGGTTCCTGTGTAACTCCTTTTTTCACTGTTAACCTGTGGCTTTTCCTTTCCATTTATAAAGTACATCCCTTTTTGTATAATAAATAATTACTCCAGATTCTTTGAAAGGTACAGGGTTTAGAATTTAGGATCCAAGATAATTTGGTTTTGGAGGTCGATATTAGCTAGCTAGGAAATGAAAATTGTAAGAGAATAGAAATTTCATGGAAAAAATACTAGAGTAGGAATCAAAACATTTGGCTTCTGGTGTGTGTTCCATTTTAGTTGCTAGGGTAGGACACTTTTCGAGATAAACTGCTGGGAGAAGTTAAGTGACTTGTCTAAGCGTCCCAGTTTTTAAGGGACAGTTTGGGGAGTTCCAAACCATGGCCTTTTACTTCCAAATTCATTGTTCTTCCTTCTGATGCACAGTGACCCCCTCACAGAGCCCACGAGTTGGCCAGCATGTCCCATTTCCCCTCCAGCCTTGCAGGAAGGAGACTGGTTTCTCTCGTTTCTTCCTGGCCATCTAAACACAGTGGCGGGAGAATCGATGAAACAGTGAGGCGCACGTGTGTGATGGCGGCACACCATGTCTCTTGTCTATTTGTCTGTAAAACTTATTCATTAAATTTTCAATAAGCCATATCCCTCGTCCTTTCAGTTACTCATGTGTACGAGCTAGCCTCACCTGCTGAGGGTCGGCTGGCTCGTCGCTAAGGAAACTGCCACCTCCTCCGGCTCCCTGAGCGCTGCGGGTCCCGCTGTGGGTCCCGCTGTGGGTCCCGCTGTGGGTCCCGATGTGGGTCCCGGCGCTCCAGCTTGAGCAGCCCCTCTGCTCATGGTGAAGGTCAGCTGGGCGCGACAACTCCTGGCTCAGGTTATTTCCCGGCAAGCGTCAGGCAGCTGTTAGTGTACAGACTTCTCTTACCTGTTGACTTCGAAATAATAGAAATTCTTCACTCTACTGCAGGAAACGAGGATTCTTTTTTTTTTTTTTTTGCTCAGCTCTAGTGAATGCAGAAGTGAATTGGGTCCTTGGGGATTGGTTGTGGGTTTAATTCAGAACGTTTATTGACATGCCAGTGAGTCCAGGCATTGTGTTAAGATTCTAGGGTCTTAGAAATGAATTAAACCCTTCGAGTTAAAGGAACTCACAGCTCCTGGTGGGGGATCTGCAGCAGGTCGTACGGTACGTGTGCATGATGGGTTAGGGTCCAGGGTGACTGGCCACGTGGGCGCTGGGGAATGGGGGCGGCGGAGTGTGGGGGAGGGGCCGCCTGCAGTGTCTGGGAATGCTTTGGGTGAGGGCAGGGTTAGGGACGAAGTAGGGGTGTAGAATGAGTATGAGGATCATGCGGAACCCAGAAACACCAGCGTTTAAGGACGGAAGAGGATCTATTTGGAGGCTGCAGGAAATGTGCTGGAAGCCAAGGAAAGCAGGCTTGTTGAGTCAGTGTTTCATACTTACATAACTTCATGATGATGATTTTCTTAAGTGTCATCTCTAGACATAGCTGCAAAACCTTCTGGAAGACTTGGGTTGTTATGGTGTGTGTCCCGCTGCTCTCAGGCAGCCATTCAGATGAGGACCAGTTTTATTAGGCTGCAATTCCTCATCATTTGGGGTTAAATCATATCGATCATTGACTGTGGCAATAAACACGAAAGAAATAAGACAGTTCTGCTAGTGCTGTCTCTACAGCACACAGCGTGGTCTGAGACCCTTGGAGGTAAGAACTGTTTACCTGCCACCCTGAACTGAGCACGCCTGTGTATTCGCACCCTCTTCGCTTTCCGCCAGGAGGTCGAGCCCTGAAGCGTGGTCAGGATGAGAGCACAGGAAGAGCCTGGCAGGTGGCCTGTGGCGGTATTAAAGGGTCCGGCAGTGGGGAAACCAGAGCAGCTTCCTAGCAATTCTAGTTCAGGTTCAAGCTTCAGTCTTCTCCTTCAAATGTGGCCGTTAGGGATCATACACGTTCTAAAATCATTTCTACTTTCGATGTTAGACTTATAGTTGATGTATCTTAATTGCAGCAAGACTACATAGCTCTTAAATGTTTACACCTACTGAAATGTATGACTTACTGTTCACTTTTTTTTTTTTAATTTGATTGCAGATGTGTCTTTACATGGAAGAACAGCAAGCAAAGCAAAGGTTTTTGCAGCCTTTTAGTATCTTCTCTGAGGCTCAGGCTGGTTTTTAGTGTCATTACTGTCGTTTTCCTGGCGTTGGTTTTGAATCTCCAAGAGTGACCAGTGTGTGAAGCACTACAGCACGTGTTGACAGTTCTCATGAGGCCTCGGAGTTAGGGTTTGGGGGTGTTTGACCGACCCCGCCCTTAGTGCCCAGGTAGCTTCGGGTGTTGCTGAGGGAAGGCGAAGTGGCAGCGTCCAGCCTCTTTTCTAAACCTCTTCCCCTGACAAACCATTTTGGAACCTTTCTGAAGGTATATTATCTTGTCTTCACCTTCACAGCCTCAGTTTTCTACCAAAAACTGTCTTTTCCTCACCGGGATCCTAGGTAGGAAGGAAAACAGACTCAAGCTACTTAATAAATAATTTCCTTGTGGGGAAAACTAGCAGTATAGCTATGTGATCATAACATGGTATATTGAAGTAACATTTGCAAGAGTTACAAGTGCCGTAGGGGAGAAAGACCCGAAATTGCAATCGGTCCCATTCAGTGACTATTGGTAGAGGCTAAAAGTCTTGGTTAGATCGTATGATGTATCCCTTTCAGATACTTAGATGTGTCAAACCAAAAATTATGACAGTGTTTCTAAGTGGAGGTTTTCATTCATTGTCTGTTTGGCTACTTAATTAGAGAGTTATTTTCCTGTTTAGAAATTTTTACCTCTTGGAGGCCTTGTTATGACCCTTGCCTTCTTTGAATGCCACCCCCCAGCCCCCGCCCGTAAAAGTCACGGCCCAATGAGATCAGACTTTGCCAAGGATATCTTAGTTTTAACATGACGCAGTGTGCATTGCAGATAATATGTAATTCTTTTATTGGAATAAAGCTTTGCAGCTGACAAATTTTCAAAACTGAATGACATTTATCCCATTTTCTCTCATTCTTTATAACCAGAAGAGGAGACAAAGTTTTGAGCGATCTGTGTTTAATGAAACAGTTTCTTTAAGTATATTATACCTACTGTGTGAACATTCTTAGGGACAGATATGGAGGATTGTTTTCCTTTCGATGCTTCATTTTTAGGATTAATTTTATTTGAAAAAGCTTCGGGCTAAAGTAAGCATAAATTACATAACATACAGACACACACATATGCATACATGCAAAGACAGCTCATCGTAATTCATAAAACTTTATAGATGAGATGAAATTTATTTCTATATCATTGTGTTTTGGGATCAGCAGGAATATTTGATTAAATAGGCTATCATTATACATTACCCATAAGTCTGAGTTTATAAAATTTCCAGGCCATTTGGACAGTATTTAATCATTTACTTGTATATTCTGACATGCTAGCTTTGATATGTTTTTGGTCTCACCTTGGACCCAGATCAGTTCATTTTATTTTATTTTATTTTATTATTATTTTTTAACGCCAGGTGGTCTCCCTTCCAAGCACTAACCAGACCCGATCCTGCTTTAGCTTATAAGATCAGACGAGGTCGGGCACGTTCAGGGTGGCATGGCCATAGAAGACCAGTTCATTTTAGAAAGCCTACAGATTTGTAAGGTATCAGAGAGCAGAGCTCTGAGCAGTGTAGTCTTAGTCTGCAGGTAGAATGTTAAGCAATGTGATTTCTGTTTGTTACATTGTATTTTGCGCAACAAAACACATTGCTTTCTTTATCTAAACAAAAATAAATTACTTTCACCTTTTTGACCAGGATGAAGTGTGGTAGGTAGTATTCTGAAGTTTATTGACCAAGGGTACTTACTATGCCACTGGCATTTAAACGTCAGCCAGTCTTTTCTGGAGGGGGGCGGGATAGGAAACACTCAAAGCCTTATCTGTAATTGCCTTCTTAAACAGTTAACGCTGCCAGTAAAAATTTTTTTTTCTTTGTTTTTGGTGTGGTAGTAAATAGCTCTGTACGAATTTGTAATCTGCTTTTTCCCTTTTAAAAAAAGTATGGTCAAAAGTAGTCTTTTTAACAGTGTTTTTATGAGGCATTGCTATTTGGGCATTTTTACCTAAGTCTTGCTGTCCTAAAACGAAACTTTGTTTTACTTTTAAGCTAAAAGCAATCAATAGTGATACATTTCCAGCAGTATAGATCTGAAATAAAAGTAACTGCTTCCCCCTTCCTCTTATGAACAGCTGTGAAACTTACGGGTTTGTAATACCCTTACCGAGATTCTACATGTTTAGTTTGTTACTCGTCCAGTCTTGGGTATCTTCCTATATTTGAGACATTTACATCTTTTCTCCTTTATTTTAGCTGCAGAGTATTTTGTTATTTACAGATGTACCAACATTTATGTAGCTTATTCTCCACTGATGTTAAGGTTTTAAGTTCAAACAATTCTGCAGTGAATTTTTTTGTGCCTGTATCTTGATGTGAGTGGTAATAAATATTTGTGGAGTCAATTCCTACCAGAGAAGTTGCTGGGTCAGTGGGCCTTTAAAAATCTGACGCTTTCTACTTGCCCTCAAAAACAGTGCACTGGCTGTCAGGCCGTGCGTGCCCTGACAGGTCGCTGATGCTGGTGGTACGTAGAATTTTAATCTTGCTAAACTGGTGGGCAAAAACAAGGGGATCTTGTGTATTTCCTGAATTTCGTGTGAAGCTGGACATCAGTCTTTTTACGATGACCATTTTTTCCTGCTAACTGTTAATACAATTTGCCCACTTTTCTGTGTTTTGTTTTTTTTCCCTTATTTATTGGTACGATCTCTCTCTCTCAATCTAGTATTTTAAAACGCTGCATAGTATTCAGTGTTCTTATAATGCCATGCAAATCATCCTGACACAATACTGCAATTAATTTCATATGTGTATTTTGTTGACTCTGGACGCCTTCTTTTCTTAGCATGAATTTCTAGGTATACGATTGGGTAAAAAGTCTGTGAACATCCTGGTATTAACTTTTTCTCTCAATATGAAGTTACTTATTATTTAATGGGTACTTAAGGTATTTAATGTTTTATTGCATTTAAATGGGTCAGGAACCAAAAGAAAATCAGCTGCGATCCTGCCACGGGAGACCAGCACCGTCACCCGCTCTGCTGTGCCAGCTGCCCAGTTTTCTTTTTCTCTTGCATACGTAGCCTGTTGCCCCTTTCCTCAGCATATGGAAGGAAAATCGCTCAATGTCAATAAATAGAGCTCTGCCTCAGCACAAACTGTCCTTTTTTTTCTTTTTTGCTTTTTCATATTAAAATACATGTAATACAAAATTTACCATTGTAACCACAGTTCGGCGGCATTGAGCAAGTTCACAGCCACCACCACTGCCCGTCTCCAGGATTTTCTCATTATTCCAGAGTGAAACTCTAGACCCATCAACACAGCGTAGTTTCTGTGCCTTTAACTGTCCCCTTGTCGTGGACATTTGAGTTGTTTGCAGTTCCCTCCGCTTGCAGTAACAGTTCGTACGTGTTTTTCTTCTTGTCTGATCATTTCCTCATGACAGCAGTTTTTCTAAGAACTTATATCAGGAGATATTGTTCAAGGTGATTCTTAAAATGGGTTTTGGATGTCCTGCTATTTTTCTTTTCCTCCCACAGAAGAACTTATCCTCAATTTTACGATAAAAATTAATGTAACTGGAGGGTGTGTGTTAATAAATGTATAGATGTAGTTTATAGAGAATTTGCATTGATATAGCTATTTTGTAAAAAGAAAGATAATTTTATGGAACAGAGAAGTCAAAGACTCTTTCTCCTAAGTCTGATTTTTTCCAACGAGGTCACGGCTCAGTGACATTGCTCAGTTGGAAGGTTGTAAAGAGGGGGGTGTGTGCAAGATGTGTCACCCCCGTGGGGAAGGGTCCTTGTCTGTGTTCTGTTCTGGTGGAAAATAGATTGAGAAACTACCCTATGTTCCGTTTTGTTTGACTGGTTAGAGATAACGTGTGATTTATGTAACCCGGGGTTTTAATTTTAAAACAATTTGTTAAATGTTAGAATTACAAATTCTTCTAATAAAAGCTTTTGCTTTTTCCTTAGGATTGGCAGCCGCCATTTGCATGTGATGTCGACAAACTTCATTTTACTCCACGTATCCAGAGGCTGAATGAATTGGAGGTAACGTCTTCAACCGCTGCCCTGGTGCCTGTATTCTGTATTCCAGAGGGGCCTTTTTGAAGAGGCTTCGTCACAAACCTAGTGGTTTTAGTGAAGCTAGACTATGGCCAATAATCGATAATCACAGGAAATCAAATGGCAATAAGGCCTTTGCAGCAAACCAGATTTCATTAAAAACACTGGTTTTTGTCACTTATTGTCAGCCTGTTAATTCATTTATTTAAATCTTAAGTTTAGATAACAGCCACTAGAATTTAGGTTTTGGGAGGAATGTACTTTGAGAACTATCTAAAGTAAAAGACTCTTCAGCTCTAATTTTCTTCCAAATATATACTTTCACTTAGACTTAATAACACTTTAATTGCCCAAGAAGGAGTGAGAAATGCAGGGGATTCTCTAGAGAAGAGGTAATGTCTCTCCATTTTCTGTGCTGCTAAAACCCTACAGTACAGGGTGGATAAGGCTTGGGTCACTGACAGGGTTTTGCGGTTCGTGTTTTGCTCATCCGATCGTCATATTGAACCAAATCATCTTTCATTTCTCTGTACCAAGCACACGTCTTGAACGTAAGTCGAACGTGTGTCCACTGTAATTCTGTGGCCGTTGGTGGAAATAGCACCTGGTCCACGTGTTTTCAAGTTGAGCTTGAAAGACAGGAGACGGGCACCAACTGTGGTCTCGGAACATGTTTGGGACCTTCTGCACGTTGATGTCAGTGTGGGTCTTGTGCGAGTTCAAACTAAAACCGTCTTTTTACAAGGAGAGGAAAAGAAAGTGACAAATTTTTTTAATTACTTGTAGGCGGCAGTAATGATCTGTTAAAGGAATAACATTTAAGAGAGTTTTCCTAGTTTTCTGTTATCTTTACGTTATCAGGACATTAATATTAATATAGAAACACTATTGTCAACCTGTTTTTAAATTTGTGTTTGAGCAGATAAGAAAATCTGTGCTTCGAAAGAGCAGGCCTTTAAAGTACCCAAATTATAAAAAGGCCGAGGGGGGTGAACAGGAGCTAACTTGTCACATGGATTTAACCGGTAACAAAACTGTGCTCGCGAGTACTGTGAATCCGAGACATCTCTCTCTCCCGGCGCCCGCTTACGCCATTGGAGGGTTTCCCGAGAGTTTGACTTTTTGCCTGGCACGTGGTACTAAATTTGTGTTGAGTTAATGTGTAATTATTTAACCAGTTTAATTTTTATATTTTTCCAGTTTCTCTATCAAATTCAGAAGTGGCATTGCACTTACATATTCTAAGAACGAAAATACCACACGTTCAGGTAATAGGCAGGAGCTTCAAAATTAGCTGGGTAATATTAAAACTCACTTCTTTATCGTTTAGGCTCAAACTCGTGTAAAATTGAATTTCCTGGATCAGATTGCAAAGTACTGGGAGTTGCAGGGAAGTACTCTGAAAATTCCGCATGTGGAAAGGAAGATCTTGGACTTGTTTCAGCTTAATAAGGTAAAAAACTAATGGCTACCCTCTCTCACTTAATACCTGTTCTGACAGCGCGGATGTGTCTTCTTTGCCTTGAAAAAAAACTTAATTGTATAAAATACGTAAGATGGAATTCTCCATTCAGTTTAATGACTGGCCCTGCTTCTCACATCTGAAAGCCTCATCTGATGAAATATTTTGCTGTCACCTGTTTGTTTTTCTTTTTCTTTTTTCTTTCTTTCTTTTTTTGGGTCATTTTAAAACTTTACAATGGTTCTGTAAGTTATTCCATTCTCTTTTATTACAGATGAGACAAGTGAGGCCCAGAGAGAAAGCTGGCCAAGCTAAAAGGCTGTCATAATGCAGCACCTTAGCTTCAGGGCCACTCCAGTCTGAAGCCAGCACCCTTTCCTCCACCCATGCACCTGTCCTTCCTGCTCTTTAGTTTGTGGAGGCTTTTAAGAGTCACCGAGTTGGACCCTTTTTTTAAATTAGAGATTTCATTGTTAATCTAGTTCTTCCTTCCAGAAAATTTTCACTGCTTTGGGAAACAGGTAGATTTTGCAGGGTGCAAAGTGTTTATGGACCACGCCGTTAGAAGCCGTGTTTAAATTGTCTAGCTTAAAAATAGTAGTGCGTGTATATTTTCTTTTGACCTGGAAAATGTATTTTTAAAGGATTACCTCAGCCACGAACAATTTGTTCTTGGAATCACATGTAGGCACGAGGGAATTAGAAGTGGTTTTCATATAGATATTTCTGATTTATTTTCTAATTATCATTTTTTTTTATTATGGTGACATTGGTTAATGAAATCCAGTAAGTTTCAGGTGTACGATTCCGCAGAAAGGCATACATGTATACGTTGCATTGTGTTCACCGCCCATAGTTGGATTTCTTTCTGTCACCGCATATTTGACATCTAATTGCTTTTGCCATTTTATTTAACAGTTAGTTGCAGAAGAAGGTGGATTTGCAGTTGTTTGCAAGGATAGAAAATGGACCAAAATTGCCACCAAGATGGGTTTTGCTCCTGGCAAAGCTGTGGGCTCCCATATCCGAGGGCATTACGAGCGAATCCTCAACCCCTACAACCTGTTCCTGTCTGGGGACAGTCTGAGGGTGAGTGCGGGCCAGCCTTTCCCCGTCGCATGTCACTGCTTGTTCGGGGGGAGTGAAAAGCCTTGATGATGTGTGAGAAAACTTTGTGTGATGAAGCTGTTGACAGAACCTTGTCTTTGACTTTTTTTGCCAGTGTTGTTTTTTTCTGTTTTGAGAGCAGCCATATTTGGAAGTTTGTTTTGGGGGTGGATAAGGTCGTAGAGGAAACAGACTTTCGCTGCCACAAGCCGGAATCCATTGACTTCTCTCTGTGGATGTCCCTTCCTTGCAGCGAGGAGTCGATCCTTGTCTGTTCGTTGTGGCTCGCGCTTCTGCACTCGCTCGCTCCTTGATGTAGTCCTAGTTGTCACACGAGCGGGAAGCGTGTGAAACAGCTCGCCTACCTGTTCTCTCCTGCCCACTGAGATCCCCAAGGCGATTTCAGATAGGACGCTGGTAAAGGGTAGGGGACCAGGTGATCCTTCCTGTTTAGCTCGCGGGTCCCTCCTCTAATTGTTTCTTTGTAGCCAGCCACGTTTGTTTCCTTACAAAGATGGTATTTGCCAAATTATTTAGATAAAAACTTCTGTTCTAATTAAACAGTGTTATAGAAACTTCCCACTTACTTCAAGGCCCTGGTAGAAAAAGAGTGTCATGACCCATTTACACCCTTCGAGTTACTCTCAGAGCAGTGAGCTCTGATTTTCAGAACTTTTACTGTGCCGTAGAGAGGCAGCGAGGTAATGGTGTAGGTTCAGGGATCGACCAGTAATCAGACCTGTCTCGATACCGACGTATACCGTCTGCGCTGCTTAAACCTGTCGACCTCCGCAGTGGCGTGCCTTCCCCGCTCTCGACTCCAGGTGAGCTCGCTTTTCAGCCAGGAAGAACATGCCCCTCCGATGCCGTGAGTGAGGGGAATGGGAGCATCCGCCTGCCTCACCGGCTGCAGCGTTCTAGAAACATCTGCCCTTACAGAGGCAGCTGTTGTCGTAGCTGACGACACATAAGCACTCAGCCGAGTGAGGAATGGGTGTTTAAGGGACCCTTCACAGACGTGTCTGCAACACAGGTCGATGTTGAGGGGCCTCCTGTATGCCCGGTATATTCTGGGCACTGATACATGTTCACCGTAGAAAATTTAAAAACAAAGGAAAGTATAGTGAAGAGAAAATCACTCCTAATCCTCTCACCTGCTCCCCCTCGCCCCCCAGGCTTTTTTTGTGCACATGCAGAAAAACTGGGAATGCGTTCTTCGTCCACGTATTGTGTCCTTTTCTGTTCTCCTAACATATCACGAGCGTTTGCCAAGTCACTGAATGTTTTCGAAGATAGTGTTTTCAATGACTCCATGGCATTCCACTTGCATAGCCGGGGCTCCATTTGATTTCCCCTAAGAATATTTAGGTTGGCTCTAATTTTTATAATGATACCGTGGTGGGCATTTTTTGTACATAAATTTTTATGTTCATTTCTGATTTTTGAAAATTCTTAGAGGAAAGGTGAATTGGAATACATATATTTTTGAAGAGTGGAAAATAACAATGAGCTGTCACTATACCTCTGTTAGAACAGCCAAAGTCCAGACACCGACGACACGGGTGCTGGGAGGATGTGGAGCAGCAGGAGCTCCCACCACTGCTGGTGGCGGTGGTGCAGATGGTGCAGCCCCTTAGGAAGACAGTTGGAGGTTTGCTAGAAAAGGAAACATACTCAATTGCGTGCCCTGGTGTTTACCCCAAGGAGTTGGAAACTCAGGTTAACACAAAAGCCTGCATGAGGCTGTTTATAGCAGGTCCGTTATTCAGTAGCTGAACGGATAAACTGGTGCCTTCAGACAATGGGGTGTTACTCAGCACTAGAAAGAAGGGAGCCGGCAAGCCATGCAGAGACAGGGAGGAACTTGAAGTGCACATCAAAAGTGATTGAAGCCAGTGCGAAAGGCGACACATAATGTGCGGTTCTAATTCTGTGACATTCTGGAAAGGGAAAAACTGTGGAGACAGGAAAAAGATGAGGATTGCCGGGGCGGGGCTGGGAGAGAAGGGTGAGTAGGAGCGGGGAGGACATTTAGGGCAGTGGAACGACCGACTGGATGACATCGCGATGGTGGACACAGGTCCTGTCACGTTTGTCCAAACCCGTAGAATGCGCAACACCAGGAGTGAGCCCTGACGTCAGCTACAGACTGAGTGAAGGTGATGTGTGCATGTGGGTCTGTCACTTGGAGCAAACGCACCACTGCTGTGGTTGGGGGGGCGTCGGTAGTGGGTGAAGCTGTGCACGTGTGGGGGCAGGGAGCACGTGGGGACTCTCAGCTGCTATAAACCTGAAACTGCTCTAAAAACTAAAGTCTTGACATTAAGAAATAAAATGATGCACGATGAACAACTTGTAGAGACGGGCGAACTACGCACAAGCTCTGCGGAGCTGGAGGCGAGCGAAGCGGCGTGCGGTGTACAGCACCGAGGCCCGTCGTGCGGCCCCGCGTTTTCAGGCGGCGTAAGGGGTTGCTCCATCTCTGTAGGGTGCTGTCATTACGGTGTGGTGATAGCGGTGAACTTCAGTCCCAGTTTCTCAAAGGGTTAACATTCGAGAGTCTGCGTGTGATAGCATTACACATAAAGCAAACTTCAGGTGTGTTTTCGATTGTGGTTTGGAATAAAATAATCAGCCTCTTCATATCTATATCCTAAAAAGCTTCTGAGCTTGATTTCACCTTAGGTCTCTAAAGTCCTCGTAAAACCCAGCAGACCATAGATTGTGGGACCATTTAGACTAATGGTAGATAGGGCTACGTGTGTAATGTTGGAATTTCTGGCCACCCACTTAATAAAATTTCTGTGATTCAGCTCATTTGTATCTCTACAATCACATACTTCTAGGTCTCAAATAGAAAGTTCATATAGTACTTAGAAAAGGTTAATTTAGGTGACAAACAGGTTTTATTCCCATTCGCCATGCAAGCTTCCACTAAGCGCACCCTGAATGCTCACTAGAGGACGTGGTACAGAGTGGAGGGCAACATTCGACACCAAATTAACACTTCCAGATCTTTCTATGCGTGGGTTTAATTAGAATGATCGGGAAGTGTAATATTTATAGGTGATTGAACCAGTGGTCGGCGTAGTAATTGTTTAGAGAGTTAGTCTGTAGCAGTACAGTGTTTTTTATAACACGTCGTATTTCGTAAACATTAGACGTCGATTTTGTTGGGACAGTTGCTGGTTAGGTGCTTTTGGTTCTTCTGCCGCCCTCGGGTTCTTCCCGCGCACGTACGGAGGGGGAGCCAGGTGTGTTGGTGAGACTGGCAGTAACGATGCTGGGAGGGGCTGCTGCAGTGTATCTTATTCCAAGTATAGATGATGTAAGTGTGAGATACCTCTAAGTGGTAACATTTTGGAACCTGCTTTTTTGAAAAGTGCTGCTTTGTGACATTCGTGGGTTTGCTCATGAAGGGGTGGACGTCGATACTAGATTTAGTGGTAGTAATTTGAAGTCACTGTGTTTTGTACTGGCATTAAACACCCTCTCTCGACGAGTTTAGAATCAAACTAAAAAGAAAAACCAGCAAGATGAGGCTCTCGTCTGATCGAAGCCAGAGTGGTTGCTGTGGGCCCCCTTCCCCGGCGACAGCCTGGCCTTGCGAGTGAGACTTCGTGGGAAGCCCGCACGAGGGAGAGCACTCGAGTCAGGCGACCTGTTTTCTCAGTTCGGATGATCCCTTTCGCTAATAGAGCGTTGCGACTTAAACTACAGGATTGCACAGTTTAGAAAATCTGTTGGATTCTGTATTGACCTGAACACTTTAAAAACGAGATATTTTGAATATGGAAAGTTACTTCGGAAACTTTTAGGGCCCTTTGTGACGGCTGGGGCTTCGGGGATCGGTGGTTGCAGCTGGCTCGTCGGCAGTGCCTTGCACCCACTGTGGCCTCTTACGACTGATGACGTTAACAGATGACTCGAAGCACCACCATGCACTTGTTGAAATTTTTTAAGGTGCCGTGCACGCGTGTATGATTGGCAGCTGCAGGTATTTTTGTTTACGTAGACTTGAAAGGTTTCAGACCTGTTAACGTATGTATGTAAATAATGTAAAATAATACCTTGCAAAACGTTCCATGAAATTTCCTAAGATTGAAAAAGGGGGGAAATGATTCAATACAATTGTGTTTTGTTTCTAGTGTCTGCAGAAGCCAAACCTGGCCACAGACACAAAGGACAAGGAGTACAAGCCCCACGACATTCCCCAGAGGCAGTCTGTGCCGCCCTCAGAGACGTGCCCCCCGGCCCGCCGAGCGAAGCGCATGAGGGCGGAGGTGAGCGCCCAGCTCTGCCTGATGCTGGCTTTCTCGGGGTCCCACAGTTGGTGACGCGCACTCGGGGGGCTGTGCTTTCGGGGGTACGGGAGCGAGCTGCAGCAGCCGGCCCGGTAGCAGCCTGGCTTGGTTCGCCTGTCGCCCTCGCGAAGTCGGCCAGTGTTCGCGGGTCGGGAAGCCTAGGAGATGCGAAGCTGGGGCTTCTGAGGGAAAGAACTGTTTCTTGCAAGACAGAGGTTAGAAGGTAGCGAAAGCCGTTTCTCTCAGGCTTCCCGAAAAGGAATATGGAGTCTGTGGGAAACATTCACGCTCAGACAAAATAACTGTGCGACCTGGGCAGGGAGAGCCCCGAGCCCCGAGCCCCGAGACCCGAGCGGGGAAGACGAGGCGAGCTCCGGAGGCGCGACAGACCGTGAGGGTCGTTTGCTGTGAGACTCTTCTGCCGGGAGGCGCCCCGGCCTGGTCCCTCAGAGGCGCGAAGGCTGCGGGAGCCGGGGTCTCGGGGCCAGCGGGCCGGGCTGGAGCTGGAAGCCCTGCTGCGGCCGTCTGTGGTTGCTTAGTAATCACTGGTGAGGATGGGGAAAGCCATTTTGTTTCCTGGGGACATGGGTAAATAAGAATTGTTTCTCACGTAAGTAAATGAGAGACACGGAAAACGTAGTGGCTCCATTTTTCTAAACTGGAGAGTGTCTCTGAATAGGGAAATATGGGTCATTTGAAGCCCATAAGCAGGCTTAAAATTAAAGTTTCATTAGTCAAAGGCAGCTCTTGTTTAAGCACATCTTGATCTGTACATGTGTAAGTCATGCCCCAGTGCTGTGGACGCTGGTGGCGGTGATGTCGCCTGAGAGGGAGGTCCGATTGGACATAAGCACGAACACACACGAAGAAATGGACACTTGGTGTGGTAGACCACAAAGATTGTTTCGCTTTATGATAAGTATTAGCAGTTCAAGAAATAGTGGGTGTGTATCAACTGTAAGGGAAAAATACATTTAAAAAATAATGGCAGCTGAGACTCGCTTACACAGGCCTTCGATGAGAGGGGGATCCTGGACAGTTTAGCCATGTGGCTAACAGTGTAGCGGTTTACTGACAGAATTCACAGCAAATTGTCGTGGAAGCTGAGTTTGCCGTGGGTGCTGACAGACTTTGGGAGAAGCCAACAAACTCTTCCAGGCCAGTGGAATTATGCTGTGACCACAGCTGCTAGGGTTGGGGTTTGTGACGACTGAAGAAAGCCTCGGGGTAGAGGGCAGCTGGGAAAGCGAGAGCTGCTTTCAGTTTGGGTTTGTTCCTGATCCGTTCACCTTTCCCTGTGTTCTGACCCATCGAAACGAGAACATCTCTGAGATTCCTCATCTACTCCTTAAGCAGCGGCAACCTTAAGGGTGAGATCTCTCTCCAGAGGGGAGAGAGAAGTATGTTTTGAATGCTCTATTATTAGTAAGACAATTTATAGGGTTATAATTGCCGTGAGATTCCATTTGGATTTTAGAAGATTTTTTTTCAGGAGATAATCATGTATATGACAACTTTTTTTAAAGGCCATGAATATTAAAATAGAACCAGAAGAGACAACAGAAGCCAGAACTCATAACCTGAGACGTCGAATGGGTTGCCCAACTCTAAAATGTGAAAATGGTAAGACAGTTCATCCATGAACGGGAAAGCAGGAACAAGTAAATAAAAGTAACTGTTAATTAAGAAAACTTCGGAGCGACCGTCACGTACTAATTCCCGGATTGGGCCTTGAGAAGTAAAATCGCAGTACATTCCCGTCCTCCTCATAGTTCAGTGACCGCGAGGGGAGGGAAGCAGATGAGTCTCTGCGTTTCGGAAACGCGATCGGGCTTCTCGGCTCTTACTAGTTGCTGCTTCGAAATGTAGTTCATTGGCATTTGTGGGAAAGAAGTGATTTGCGAAAAGCATAGGTGCCTTTGACTAAATGTCTGATCGATTTATTTTAGCATTTTAGCGTGGTGGGCAGACATACTTTCTGAATCTGAATTCTAGTTGGTAGTTGCTTGCCTGACCTCTGCATGATGCCAGTCATTGGGAGGTAGGTTCGGGGTTCTGTCAGGGAAGCCGTGTGTCCTGCGTAGGTAGGTGAGCCACGTACAGATGAAACAGTTAGCGAGCTTGTGGGTGGTGGAAAAGCAGCACAGTGTGATGGAAAGTAGGTGGGTTTTTAAAAATACGGACCTGAGCCCTGGCTCAGCCACTCACTAGTTGTGCTCTCTTAGTGATGTTCTTCGAAACAGGTTTGTTGCAGAGGATTAAATACTTCATGGAAAGCGTTTCACACAGTGCCTCCTACAGGCTTCATTAATTGATAGCCAGTGTTTTAGCCAAAAGTCCTGGAACCAGGCGGATGGTGAGGCCAGGCACCTCAGGTCCCGGGAGGTGATCTGTGATGTGGGGGTGTGGTGGGGATCGGCCATCTCAGAGCCAAGAGGAATGTGCTTACTGCCGTACACATCCCAGTCTTACAAAGACTGTGTCTTCAGCTCCTTTTTTAAATGCATACAAACCAGAGGAGCCTCCATCTTGGATTTTAGACGGTGCGAGAGTTTGCATTTTGTCATAAAGTCACCAGCACCAAGCCCTTGGCCATACACAGGAACACTGAGCACTGCTGCTGCCAGTGAAAAGAAATAGGAAGTCACGTTCGTGTCCGGGGTGTGTGTGGAGGGAGGTGACAAGGGCAGGAGGAAGCTGAGGAGACTGGCACAGAGGAAGACTAACTGGGGGTGCCTCTCGCAGAGAAAGAAATGAGGAGCGGCATCAAGCAAGAACCCCCGGAGAGGAAAGAGCTCACTGTGGAGAGTGAGAGGGAGAAGCCCAAGAGTCGGCCGAAAAAAACCACCAGTGCTGTGAGTTGACATCTCTCGATACTTTGCCCAGGGGTGTGCTTTCGTGCGCCTTGGCAGTGCTGGCGGGGTGCCCGACAAGGCGGAGACCCTTTCATGTCAGTCCACAGTGTCGGTGTGTAAACGGGGACGCGCACGAGCGCGTTACGGGCACAGCAGCGGTGCCCGGGACCCTGAGAGCCGTCCCCCTGGAGCCCAGGTGAGCAGTGAACGGCGCTGCGCTGGGCGGTCTGCGGGGTTGCTGGTCTGTCGCTAGCCCTCCTCCAGGTGAGCTGAGGGCTGGGTCCAAACGCAGGTCGATGTTTCCCAGCCTTGCAGCAGGGGAGGGAAGGCGAGGCAGGCCCGAGCGCGGGGAGCCTGGGCGTCCGAGGACGTGGGTGCCGTGGTCCTCTGCTCCTTCGAGAGCCCAGTGAGTGGCTCGTCAACAGTGCCTTCCGTCTTGGAGTTTGACATGACTCCAGTTAAACGTTTTCTTCATAATTATCCCCACACATCCACCAAAAACGTGATCAGAACGTGGCAGAGCCCAGACTTGATTTGCTGCAACAGGACGACTGAGACAGTGGGTTTCATGGGCCCTCCGCCCTCCGTCTCCGCGTCACCTGTCGTTCGTTTGCTGTGGCCGCCTCGACACAGAGCCACAGCCAGTTTAAACGACGGACGCGTCCCCTCTCCGTTGTGGAGGGCAGAGGCCTCGCCCTGGCTGTCGATGGGTCCGTCTTCTCCCTGGGTCTTCCCGTGGCTTCCTCTGAAGTGTCTGTGTCCTGCCCCACTTTTCTCACAAGCTCCCCAGTCATCTTGGACTAGGGCCACCCACAGTCCTAGGCCGAGGTCCTGGGGTTAAGACTTCCACGTGGATTCTGGGGGGCACAGTCAGCCCCTAACGGGTAATGGTGGTGTGTTTTCATCACTGTGTATTTGGGGAAGTTCTTAGCTACAGCTCCTTAATTAGACTATGAAGTACGAATGTAATGTGGTTGATTAACAGGTTTTTTTAGCGTTGAATTTTTCCTTTACAAGTTCTGTTTTTGGGTAGGCTGATAGGGTATCACCTAACACGTTACTATTCTTCTAAGCTACTGAAAGCTGGATGTTAAGTAGCAAACTTTAATTGGAACACAACCTCTCGAGAAAGCTTGGGGACGTGGTTTGGGGCTGAGAAATGTGTCACGGGGCACACGGAGCGTGTGTCTCCGCTCGGTGCCCTTGGGGGCGGGCGTTTGCATTTGAAGACTGGAGAGGCTGCATTATGCCTCAGATCCAGTGCTTCCTTACGGTTTCACAAAGTCAAGTCGGAGCTCATAACCCCTTGTTCTCTACCCATTTTCCATGGCTGCAGGTGGACCTCTATGTCTGCCTCTTGTGTGGCAGTGGCAGTGACGAGGACCGGCTTCTCCTGTGTGATGGATGTGATGACAGTTACCACACCTTTTGCTTGATCCCACCCCTCCACGATGTCCCCAAAGGAGACTGGAGGTGTCCTAAGTGTTTGGCTCAGGTGAGAATTAACGGCAGAGGTGGCATTAGAGAATGTGGCAGTCGGGGATGCTGAGGCCCCTGGAAGAACGGACTGAGGCTGAACAGGAGGTGGCCGTGGGCGGGAGTGCCACAGCCGTGCAGGGAGCCGAGAGGCAGGACAGATTTTAACAGCCACATTTAAATTTCTCTATTGAAAAAAGCATTGTCTGCTCCTTGAATGACTTTAAACATGGAAAGACGACTTCCTAACCCTTGGATAAGCACTTTATTTTGCTGTGCATTCACCCAGACTTTTTTCTGTTTAAATGAATGGCATTTTCCTACGGAAGTAACGTAACTTGCTTTTTGCACGTGTGTAAGTGATGCGCATTCAGACGGAAACGCTTCTCCCCTCCCTGGCAGGAGTGCAGCAAGCCGCAGGAGGCGTTTGGCTTCGAGCAGGCGGCCAGGGGCTACACCCTCCGCACCTTCGGGGAGATGGCGGACGCCTTCAAGTCCGACTACTTCAACATGCCGGTCCACGTACGTGCAGGCCTAGGCCTTGACCCGGGGCTTTCGTAACTGGGAGAAAGGTCTGGAGACAGGTTTGAGTCGGCGCCTGCCGCTGTTAGTCCTCGCTGGGCACAGCGAAAGCTTCGTTTGCCGGTGTCAAAATCCCACCGTACTTTAAGATGCATCGCGGTCTTCCATTCGGTTTCTGTAGAGATTGGCTTTGCCACGGAGAGTGAGCAGCAACAGTGACACCAGTAAAGGACTCTCGGCCACCCTTTCAGCCCAGTAGACGGAGTTCAAAGAAAACGTCACATGACGTGTCAAATGAGCCCCGTGTGCCAGTCAGTGTGCCGGGTGTTGGGAACACGCTCAGGAACTGTTAGTTTGTCATAAGGTAGGGTTACACTGCGGGGTGAGTTCATTTTAAATGCCCTGTTACTCACTGAGACGCAGCAAATGAGCACACCAAAATTAGGTGGTTTTCTACTATAATTCTGTGTTTTCCTCACCACTAACGAGGCGCTACTGCAGATGCTTCTTGCGTGTTGATCTTTTTTGAAGTGGGTTTTTTTCCTTGGGCTGGTTGCTGCGTTCCGATGAGAGGGCTCTCCATTTTTTCTCACCCTGGTCGCTGTGTCTTTGACCCGCCCCCGCCCCCGCGGCATTGAAGTGAACCCGTTTCCTTCTCCCGTCGCTGATGCTAGCTGTTAAGTGACTTCAAGTATTTTTTTAATGAGTTTGTAAATTCAAATTAGATTCCGTTTGACATTAAAGTTCTTTTGACGCCTTGTGCGTTACGTTATTTACCCATGTGTTTGCCTAACCAGTTTTGGGGACTTGTATATGACCTCTCCCACCTGTGGTCAGCTTTTTTTGGACTCTGAGGGACAGGCAGTTAAGCGACGCACTTCTGGACTCGCATCAGCTCGGCCACAGATTCTAGACCCTCAGTCTGGTGGCTCTTGGCAGCAGTGCAGGCTGCTGCGGAGTGACTGGCAGAGTGGCTGCTTTCTCGCTCACATTCTGCACTGTCTTCCCGCACGGTCGCCTGCGTCACTCAGCCAGGTCTAGTGACAGAGTGAGAGGGCGGACGCGGACACGTGTTCAAACGCATCTCAAAGGAAAAGCGTCATTCAGACGCAGCCAGCTGTTGTTACTGTGTGGCAGTCAGCCGAGTTATGTGTCGCGTTTCTCAAAACAGAAAACGTCCCCAGTCGTTGCTGGCAGCGTTCGCTTTCCTTGACTCCCGTCTGTAGTCATTAGGTTTGTGATGGAGAAATGCGAATTTCTGATCAGTTCTTACTCTCTTAGTTATTAAATTCCTTTTAGAAAACAGTGTTCATGTTTGAGCTACCTGGAGTCACTTGTGGAATGCCAGGGACACCTTGCTCCGTAGGGCACTGTCCTGTCACTCAGCCTCGGTAGTCAGGCCGCGCACGGGCTGTCGGCGAGCGTCTGGGAAATACCAGGTTTTCTCTTCCTCGTCGCTTTGCTTTCAGATGGTCCCTACGGAGCTGGTGGAGAAAGAATTCTGGCGACTGGTGAGCACCATTGACGAGGATGTCACAGTAGAGTACGGAGCCGACATCGCCTCGAAGGAGTTCGGCAGCGGCTTCCCTGTGCGCGACGGGAAGACGAGGCTGTCCGCCGAGGAGGAGGTGGGCTCCGGCTGGGGGGCGCCTGCGTGCCAAGGGGGGACCTCCTCGATCGCACGGGCACAGTGCTGCGTCAGTAACGGCCTTGCACGGAGCACACGGAGCTCGGACCTGAGTCATTTGCCCAGTTGTTCTTTGGTCGGCTCGAAGTGATTTGTCAGTACTTCGTCCAGTCCTTACTCACCGGGTCTTTAAAGATTTCAAGACAAGTAGGAAAAACTGCAGAAGAGTTTTAGCCTCAGCTGTGCCACAGCACTGTGACGACATCAGAAAGTGACTTTCCCCCCTTGGCCTTCAGATTTTCTGACTTGGTTTCTCCTGAAGAAAACCGAGGGACTGGGCCCAGACCTCTGTATGTCTGAACTTTGATACCTGAGGCCCTTAGTTTCCTCACACAAACTCTTAGGAAGGTTTTGGTTCCTGTCCTGGGAGGAAGTCAGGTGTCTTTTGGTAAACTTTTTGAAATCTAACTTGTATGCGGAAAAGTACACAATGTGGATAGCTTGGTGATTTTCACAAAGTGAGTACACTCGTGTGCCTAGCACCAGAAGAAGAACGGGGCATCAGCACAGGTCCCCAGAGAGCCCCGTGTCTGCCGTCCCTCATGTAGGCGGGGGCGGTGGGGGGAGGCAAATTCTCACACGATGTGAGCCCGTTTTTATAAAGTGTAAAATGGCAAGAGCGAGCCGTGGCACCCAAGAGGTCAGCACAGCGGCTTCTCCTGCCTCCACAGTTCTGTTTTGAAGGAGACTCCTTTCGTCTGTCTTTTCGAAACAGTCAGAATTCTAAGATATCAGTGTGACGTGGCTAAACCTTTGCACTGTTTCCGCCTCCTTGCTTTCAGGAATATCTCGACAGCGGCTGGAATTTGAACAACATGCCGGTGATGGAGCAGTCTGTCCTCGCCCACATCACTGCCGACATCTGCGGCATGAAACTCCCTTGGCTGTACGTGGGGATGTGCTTCTCTTCCTTCTGCTGGCACATCGAAGACCACTGGAGCTATTCCATCAACTACCTGCACTGGTGAGCAGCTCCTAGGGCCTTGGCTAGTGCGCAGGCTGCGCTGGGAGCCAGGTGTCGGAGCCCAGCCGTCACGAAGAGTGATGAGCTGCTTTCTCCTTCAGATGTGTTGCCGCTGTTGGAACAGGCATCCTGACCAGTTACGATAGCAGTTCTTAAGGGTTCCCGGGAAATCTCTGCACCCCCTGAATTGCACATGCACTGTTTTCAGTGTGATGTGTTGCTGGGGAGAGGGTAGGCAGCTTTTTTTACCTAGTTGTCGAAGAAACCTTTACTTGCAGAAGGATGAAAGGCGTTGAGCCTCGCTGTCCTTTTGGCCAGCCCTTGGGTGGCCGTGGCAACCCGGACTCCCTTTGGAAGAGGAGGGGGGCGGAGGGGCCGCGGTGTCCCCAGGGCCTGGCCTCCCTGCACACGTTACAGTGCCTCATCCTGGAGTGTGAGGTGGGGGGTGGGGGCAGATGTTTAGACTTTAAATTTTTCGGCCGAAGTCATTTTTTTTCACATCCATTTCCCTTGCTCTCTGAGTAAAAAAAAATATTTGGAGATCTGTGACGCACTGAAATCGTTACACCAGGAATTTGAGGGCGCACTGCGGGAACGGGGGTCGGCACGTGTGTGTAGGGAGCATCGGTTCTGCCTCGTGGGCAGTCGCTCCCAGCTGTACCGCGAGGGTGGTGCTCCCCGGCCTCACGGGGACAGTGCAGATGGATCGATGGATCGATGGACAGTGTGCAGTGGTCTGAGGGGTGACAGCCCTTCACACGTGCCGGTTGCCTTCCCGCGTTTGATGGACTCGGCCGGCAGGATGGACAGGGAAAAGGGCAGGAGAGAGTGGCCTCCCCTCAGCAGTTGCTTTGGGAATTGTGCCCGCGTATCCTGCGGCTGAACACGATACCCTATATTCTAGGAAATTTTAGATACCTGCATTTTCCAAAGGGTCAGACAAAGGAGGAGAGGGGCCTCGCGCTTGAAGGGGAAGTGTGTTAGACACCTCCAGGTCATTTCTCGTGATGCCGCTTGACCTTGAACGTCCCTGTGTCGTGCCGTTTCGAAGCAGTGTCTGAAGAGTGGGGACCAGGTCGCCGTTCTGTCCGTGTCGATGTTGTAGGCTGATGGTGTGTGGCTTGAAAAAGCTACCGAGTTTCATGTTTACATATTTTTTGAGGTCAGTTTAGATTTATTTTTACAATCTCGTTTCCAGGGGTGAGCCCAAAACCTGGTATGGAGTCCCAGGGTATGCGGCTGAGCAGCTGGAGAGCGTGATGAAGAGGCTGGCCCCGGAGCTCTTCGTGTCCCAGCCGGACCTCCTCCATCAGCTGGTGACCATCATGAACCCCAACACCCTGATGACTCACGAAGTGCCTGTACGTTCCCGGTCAGGCTTCACCCTGGGACTCATGTTCGTGAAGGTGGTTTGGTGGCGTGTTCTCCCTGACATAACGTGGAGTAGGAACCTGGTGCCATGTTGCATTGAGCCGTGGGACGGGGTCCTCAGACACTGCGAGCTAACCTGTCGCAGCTAATAACTGAAGGTTAAGCAGCCATACTTTACAAATAACAAGTGCTTGGTTTTCTCTGTGCTGTGACTTTTGTTTATAATTTGAATCTTTCACTGCAACAGAACAAAAAAAAAATAGTAAATATGTTAGTATAAATTACTGTGGCGGTAGTTAGGTTCTACTATATGAGATCTAAACTGTAATGTTAGAATTCTTCATATTCTGTTCCTACTTTAAAAAATAACTTACTCAGTCCACATGATCTTAGTTTTGAATGATCAATGAAGTCTGTGCTTGGCGGTCTTGGGGACATTATTCTCCCCCACCCCCACCCCCACCCCACCCATCTTGTTTCGAGAATAAATGTAATTTAGCGTCTTGAGCTTGGAATTCAGGGTTCCCATTCTAGCCAAAAGGTGCTGTTGGTGACCCTTCCTCTGAGCTTGCTGTGCAGTGACACTTACGTGTACCTGGGCTTTCTTTGGGAGGATGCTCTGAAGATGTTCGGGGAGGCCAGATTGAGTGCTATGGAGTGGAAGAGCCCATCCGTTCTAGTTAGTTAAATCGAGGGTAAACACTACAGAAAGTGAATTTTTTATCTCGCTCTGACCGAAACTTTATGCGGTTGGGTTTATAGGCCAGTAAATTGGGACAGATCAAAAAGACTTTTCTTTAAGAGATTGTAAAATAATCATGGCCACAGCTTAGAAAAGACCACCCTTTTCTTTCTCGCTGTTGGTATTTTTCACATCGACATCATCCTCCACCCCCCGCCCCTATGAACTGATCTTTCTGATTTGTTACAAGGAGCTTGCTCTAAGCCAGACCTACTAACTGAGTGAACCACGCACATGGGGTTGGGTTCTGGCCCTGCACGGACAGATGGATGAGCTCAGGCATTTGAGGACTCAGTCTTTAGTGGAAAAGGTAGATAAGGGAAAGGCAGTGTGGTTTGACAGTGGCGTCAGGTGGGAGGCTGACCCCTCAACTCTGGAGAATCAGGGCTCAAAATGACATTTGAACCAGGACTCAAAGCTCTGGTAGGGGAGTAACGTTTGGCAGAGTTGGGGGAGGGAGAAGTGGCCCCTGGGGACGGAGCTGTGCTGGCAGGTGGGCTTGGCCTGTGTGTGTGTCAGAACCCGGAGGGTGTGTTTTGCACGTGGCTGGTGCTGCTGGTTCATGTGTGCTCGAGGATTCGCGTTTCTAGCAGGGTCTCAGGTGATTGCTCATGCTGTGGGTCTGAGAGTTGCGTTTTGGAGAATCGCTGATGGTATTTTTATTATGAGAAAGTTAAGTCCAGTCGAGGGTTTGTACCCAGAGCAGTGTAGGGTGTTTTGGGGTGAGGGTGATGGGAAAGGGGGATTGTGTGATCAGGTAAGTAAGTTTGGGGTCCAGCCAAGCAGAGTTCTGTGTGGGATGAGAATCTTGACGTAGCGTGGGATTTCTTTAACTGGTGGATGACCCATTTTGGTATAATGATGCGGGATAGCCTTCATTGTGGCCACATTTAGAAACACGTGCCCTGACCCTGGATGTAGCATGAGCCACGTTCCCTTTTCAGATGTTAATCAAGCCTGCCAGTCTGGGCGCCACTCTGTCTCGCGAGGACGAGGACGGAAGTGGTATCTCTGCGTGTCCTCTGCCGTAGTGCTTTGTCGTCGTCGTCTTCCCTGGCCCACTTTTAATTGGCGGAAAGCTACCCCTTCTGGAGACTCATTTGATAGTCTGTGTCCAGATTGTCTTCCACGAGAATGTCACTAAAAATTTCCAATTCTTTCTCCTTCAGGTTTACCGGACGAACCAGTGTGCTGGGGAGTTTGTGATTACGTTCCCACGAGCCTACCACAGTGGCTTCAATCAAGGCTTTAATTTTGCCGAGGCCGTTAACTTCTGCACTGTTGACTGGGTACGGAATTATGTCTTACGAGCCTTTCCTGCAGAGTTGTGTAGAATGTGTAGGTGCTTACGCCTGTTGCTGCTCAGACAGCTGTCTGCAGGTTGTTGACCACCCGTGAGACGAGGCGCTTGCACCGTGCCGTAGTCCAGTGCCCTGCTTGCTCTGTGGACGCTTGTGTTTGCTTTGTAGCAAGACTCGACGAAGGAGTCTCGAGTTGCGTTTGGCTACAGCTCAGTATCTCGTCACAAACCGGTAACAGACGGCGTCCGTCTTAGACCTTATGTAGCACTGATTTAAGCTGTCCGCAACAGAGCAAGTTCTGTGGTAACATCAAAAACCAAGAAAGAGAATTTGTACTAGAATGCAGCAATTTTTAATGACACATTTGGTTTCAGTTTATGAAGTGGCATTTTTATATTACTTTTCATTTACCTAAAAGCTGTCTGGTTTAAGTGTATGGTGTTAAATCTAATGAATTACAATCTGGTGTTTTTCTGTCCCAGTTTTTGGAGCATCGTTGACCCCTGATTTAGGTCAGACACCATTCCAGCACAGTTGCTTCAGGAAATGTTCAAATTCACATTTTCAATTAGATTCTGCATTGCCGTGGACACTAATGCATTATTAATACATCAGGTTTTTTAAACCAGCTTTTAACTAAGGCACCTAATATGCCAGATCTTAGAGAGATGTATTAATAATCTGCCGGCACAGCTCCTTCCCCAGGGGCCACTTCTCCCTCCCCCAACTCTGCCAAAAGATTGGAAAAGGCCCAAGGCCTCTTAGGATCTGCGTTTAGAGTAGATAGACGATATGTGTGACCCAGAATGTGACCTTTAGTGATTCGGTACCGGGGGTCAGAAGTCTTTAGGGACAGGAAGGAGGAAGACGCGTTTCCCATCTGTCTCCGTCTCTCTCGCCACAGCTCCCACTAGGCCGGCAGTGCGTGGAGCATTACCGCCTGCTTCACCGCTATTGTGTGTTTTCCCATGATGAGATGATTTGCAAGATGGCTTCCAAGGCTGACGTACTGGACGTCGTAGTGGCCTCAACAGTTCAGAAGGACATGGCCATCATGATCGAGGACGAGAAAGCTTTAAGAGAAACTGCCCGTAAATTGGTGAGGTTTCTGGAATCCTGGTTGTGTGGTGTTCGGTATTTTTACGTAGTGAAGTTCTTACGCACTTTAATGTTGTTTTAAGAAGTCATTTCTTAGTCTAATTTCTTTTAAGACCATTCTGATAGATGTATAATAATATCTCTTTGTGGTTTTAATTTCCGTTTCTGTAATGGCTAATTACGTGTCATTTGCTGCCTGTGTGTGTTCTCTGGGTGAAGTGTCCCTTCAAGTGTTCTTCCTCGCCCCCTTTTCATTAGGTCGCTGTGAGATTTCTATTTGTTCTGGACAGTCCTATTCCGAGAGGTGTTCTGCAAAGATTTTCTTCCAGTTGGTGGCTGGCCCGTCCTTCGCTTAGCAGTGTCTCGCAAACAGCAGAAGTCTTTATTTTGATGAAGTCCAATATATCAAGTTTTTCCTTTTATGGGCCTTTTGTGTGCTTTTCTTAAGAAATCTTTTACCTAACCCAAAGTCACAAAGATTTTCTTCTATGTAGCCATCCACGTGGTCAAAATGTTAAAATACAGACTAAAAAGAGTAAAACAGAGGACCTTGATGGCTCGTAAACTGACTTCATCAGGTTCCAGCTTTGAAGGCTGGTTTTGGACCCAGTGCCAGAGGAGGGGAAAGTGGGCAATCCTGGCCTCGCGGTGACGAGAGGCGTGTCCTGGGAGGGCGCTCCGGACGCCCGGTGGCTCACGCGGCCTTTCGCACTGCCTGGTTCAGGGCTTCGTTTTCTTGACGCTTTCATTGAGAGCAGCTTTATCACGACTGCAGCCTCTGTCGCACAGATGGTCCGGCCTTTCAGGAACAGTCCTCCTCCAAGCGGCTTCACGCCGAAGGCTCCTAGGCCGCCCAGCGCCGCCCACCCTCTCAGTCCCCGCCTGCCTGGCCGTCTCTCCACTTCCTTTTACTTCTCTTTGTCCCTTTACGGAGTCTCCGGCACTGTCGCTCTGAAGCCCTGTGTGCTATTTCTCCTGAGGCGGAAAGTGTATACGTTTCCTTTGCTCTCGTTCATGCCCAGAATATGGACAAGGACAATTTGGAGTAGAATAAACAGATGATCTTAGTAGTTGAATAGTGCTGTTTGTCACTCTCTTCATTCTCACATCAAAACGGCCAAACAGGGCCTACCTTGTCCAACACCGGGTCCTCCTGGACCAGTGGGGTACTCGACTCCCCACATTTGCTGTCACTGGTGCTTTGACCCCACACAGCTCTGGCCCCGTACTCCCTGTTCCGGTCAGGCTTTCGTTGACTCTCGCATGTTTGTCGCGGGCTGGCGGTCCTGAAGTATGCCTCATTCTAGGGAGTAATTGACTCGGAGAGAATGGATTTTGAGCTGTTGCCAGATGACGAGCGTCAGTGTGTAAAATGCAAAACAACGTGCTTCATGTCCGCCGTCTCCTGCTCCTGCCAGCCGGGCCTGCTTGTGTGCCTGCATCACGTGGGAGAGCTGTGTCCCTGTCCTCCGCATAAATACAAGCTGCGGTGAGTGGGGACAGCGATTTTTTCCTCCTGTGGGAGGCAGTAAATCTTCAGTGATGTCCTGTGCAAGGCTGAAATAGTGTAAAACATCTGCTTTTCCCCAAAGCCACATGTCTCAGAGCTAAGTCTGCTGTCCTGTGTCCAGGTACAGGTATACCCTGGACGACCTCTACCCCATGATGAACGCCCTGAAGCTTCGCGCAGAATCTTATAACGAATGGGCCTTGAATGTGAATGAAGCTTTGGAGGCAAAGATCAACAAGAAGAAAAGTACGTGGTGTAGACAGCGTGACGTGGGGTTGGGCGAATGGGGACCGGTTGTGACGACGCCACATCCGTCAGCTCCGCCGTCCTGGTCAGGCCTCTGCAGCCAGCCTTGCGGAGCGCCAGCGGGGAAGGTTCGAAGGGAGCACGTGAGGCGGGCGCCTTACGTCAGAGCGAAGTCGCGATGTGGGAATCGTGCACGGTCGTGTGCTTCGCAGATCGCATTGTAGGAGGCAGAGCAACCTTTACTCCTCTCCGTCTCTGAAACAACAAGTATTTCACGTTTTACGTGGAACCGTAAAACCCCTTTTTAAACTAGATCTCGCAACAGCACGTGTTATGTGAGGGGTCTGAAGTGCTGGTTTGTCACTCATTCCTCTAATCGAAGTCAGAGTCTCTGTCCCTCGCCACTACCTTCAAAAGCCACCGGTTCCCGTCCTGAGTCTTCCCACCTGCATGCCTTTCTGCGGCCCAACTGGCCACTGCCCTCTCTGAGCACGCTGGAGTGGCCCGCCAATGGCAGGGCACAGTAAGAACCTGTGTTTGCTTTGTTCTGACGCGTAGTTGTTTGTATCTCAAACGCTTTGGTGCTGAAGGGCAGCTCTGGGCCCTCGCTGCAGACGCCACCCTCAGCCCCACCCAGGCACAGGCGCCGACTCCTCCGTGCACCGCTGCTGCCCTTCTTCCCCGTGGGAGCAGACGTCGCAGGAGACTCGACTTCTCCTTTTTTTCAGGCCTTGGCAGCTTTAAGGCTTTAATCGAAGAATCTGAAGTGAAGAAATTCCCAGACAACGATCTTCTGCGTCACCTTCGCCTCGTCACGCAGGACGCAGAGAAGTGCGCCTCGGTGGCCCAGCAGCTGCTCACTGGGAAACGGCAGACCAGGTGTGTGGCTCTGGCTGAGGCGGGGCCTCTGGGCTGCGCGAGGCGGCCGCTGTCCCGCCATCTGGGCCCCCGGCGTGCAGGCTGCCGAAGCTTCCCCGGCCCTGTCTCCGCAGGTACCGGTCCGGTGGAGGCAAGTCCCCCAATCAGCTGACAGTGAGTGAGCTCCGGCAGTTTGTGACGCAGCTGCACGCCCTCCCCTGCGTCCTCACTCAGACGCCGCTGCTGAAGGTACCTGCAGGTGTGCGTGAGAGAGCCGCGCAGCAACCCCGGGTTTTGTGAATACGTTCCGTTGACGTGAGGAACTTGTTTTCCGTTTGCACGTTGACTCACAAATGTCTTCGGTGACACGGTGAATGGTGTGTGGGTGTGCGTATGAAGAGATCGCAGCAGGTGGTAACACGGTGAACGGTGTGTGGGTGTGCGTATGAAGAGATCGCAGCAGGTGTACGAAGGAGAGAGAACGTGGGGAATTTGTAAGTCAGACGTGACCACCAGCTGTTCCTTGCGCCAGGTGTAAGGTTGTGCTGCGTCACTGGTTTTAATTGTCAGCTGGCTTACGTCTTGCTGCATCCGTGTCGTTGCTAGAATCGAGTGAGCCGGGACAGGGTCACGTTGAATGTGCGTGGAGGGTTCTAAGTATGAAAGAAGCCAGTCACTGAGAACGCTGTTTTGGTGCCCCCTCGTTCGTAGGGGCTCTTGAGTCGTGTGGAGGACTTTGAGCAGCAGAGCCAGAAGCTGCTCTCAGAGGAGATGCCCAGTGCTGCTGAGCTGCAAGCCGTGCTGGACGTCAGCTTCGAATTTGATGTCGAACTTCCGCAGCTTGCCGAGCTGCGCACCCGTCTGGAGCAGGCTCGCTGGCTGGAGGAGGTGCAGCAAGCCTGCCTGGACCCCGGCTCCCTCACGCTCGATGCCATGAGACGCCTCATCGACCTCGGCGTGGGGCTGGCCCCGCGTTCAGCGGTGGAGAAGGCCATGGCCCGGCTGCAGGAGCTGCTGACGGTGTCTGAGCACTGGGACGACAGAGCCCGGAGCCTCCTGAGAGCCAGGTGAGGGCAGTTGGCAGCCCGGCCTGGGGGGGGGGACGCGGACGTCACGTCATCACCGCCTCGGCCCGCAACAGGCCCTCCGAGGCTGCCGCTGTGCGTGTGCAGCACGTGAAGAGGTAGCTCAGATACTTGGAAGTTGGGCAGGAGAACGTTAATTTTTTCTTCCTTTACTGGGAACATGAACGATTCGAACGGACGCACCTTTTCTGGAGTTTTCTTGACAATGCCATCTTTGAGAGAAGAAAAAAATGTACAAATGAGTGGAACCGTTTCACCCCAGTTAGGGAATGCGAGACCCCAGGGAGTCTTAAGAGAGAGAGACACATGTGCCGACACACTCTCTTCCGTGACATGAGCCTCCTGGCTGCCCGTCCACAGCACTGCTTGGGGGTCGAGGGCACCTTGTCTGTGCTTGAGAGGTGGCACGGGACGCAGGCAGCCATCTGAGGGGTACCCGCCCCTCCCTAATCTTGCTGTCCGATCCCCATTGGTCCAGTCGACCGCATGAAGCACGAGGAAATAATCTGCGTTGCACACAGTCTTTATGATCCTAAAACCGGTCACTGAGCAGAGTGCCAAGAGTTTTCGTGCTGTGCTTTTGGTATGTCGGTACCCTAGAGAATTTTACTTTTCTTACTGACACCGTGTGTGCCTTGTCAGCGTGCCCAGTTTAACAGAGTAAACCGCGGATGGGAGCCCGTGGTTATGCCAGTGTGAAGTGAGGCGTGAGTAGGACAGAGGCTTCCCTGGGCCGTCTGCTTTCTCTCAGATGCTCGTAAGCCCCGCACAGCCATTGGAAACTGGTTAACTTGAGATCTAGAAGGTTATTGCCATTTCAAAAAGTTATCTGCCGTACTGAGTTTCCTATGATGTGATTTTTCTGGTTTGGGAACCCACGAGAAAAAGCACTCGTGCAGAGTGCTGAGTCGCTCTCCCGGTTCCCTGTCCCAGGCCCCGGCACTCGCTGAGCAGCCTCGCCGCGGCGGTCAAGGAGGTGGAGGAGATCCCCGCCTATCTGCCCAACGGGGCAGCCCTGAAGGACGCGGTGCAGAAAGCCAGGGACTGGCTGAGGGACGTGGAGGCCCTGCAGGTGGGTCAGCGACGTCCCCGCGTGTGTGCGTGCCTGCGTCTGCGGGGAGCAGCGGTCGGCAGGTTGTCAAGGGCAACAGATGGGATCTCACTGCGCAGACTCAGGGTTTTGGCTGGATCGGACTACGGACCCTGCTCTGCCGCAGTTAGATGAACTCGCCCGTGGTCGTTGCGACCAGTTGGTGCAGATGCGTGAGGCCTCCCAGGACACGTGAACTGGGGATTAGAGAGAGAAGTGAAGCTGAGCGAGACATCACGTCTCGTCTTCGATGCGTACGGCTGCCTCTGGTCAGCTTGTCAATGGCTGGGAGTTTGGGCACTCGAGAGTGGCAGATGCGGAACTTCAGGTACACGGTTGTGTGGCCCGCGAGGTCTGATTTTTCCTGATTTCTTAGGTTGGCGGACGTGTGCTGGTATTAGACACACTCGTAGAGCTTGTGACGCGAGGCCGATGCATCCCCGTGCATCTGAGTCCCTTACCGAGACTGGAGTCGCTGGTGGCTGAGGTTCAGGCTTGGAGAGAATGTGCTGCTAATACGTTTTTGACGGAGAATTCTCCGTACTCGCTTTTAGAGGTGAGTTTGCAGCCAGCCCGTCACAAAACCCTAATCGCCAAGCTCCGTGAACACGCAGTCCCTCACGCACCAAGGTGGTACCGTGATTGGTCTGTGTTCTGTGAGTTACTTTTTTGAGCAGAGCCAGGGAGATTCTCGTGAGCTTCTAGTGAAACAGCCTTCCCATGTCTTCTGGGTACCCCGGGGTGTAGCATGTTGTGCTTAGCAAGAACTGTCACTGTCGCAGCTCCACGGGCTGGGCTTTGCTGGGGCTTTTGGCCTTGGCCGTGCTCAGCCCCGTGCCCCAGTGAACATGGCAACTCACCCTTGGGGAATGATGCATTTGGCACGTCGTGTGCTTCTGGAAGCTGCTGCTGGTCATGTGTGATGCCTGCAGCAGCCCAGACCACGTTCCTACCTGCCGTGCAGTTGCACCTGGCGTCAGAGTCGGTCTCCTGTGCGGGTCCCTCTCCCCCTTGCGTCCTGCCCTCGCAGAGGAGAGGTTTCCGGGGCACGCAGTATGAAATTCCCGTCCTGCCCACTGCTTGGGCCTGAGGTCTGCTTCACCAGTGGCTGTGCCGTGTCCCGCTTTAGGTGCTGTGTCCTCGATGCGACATCGGCCTTTTGGGATCGAAGAGGAAGCAGAGGAAGCTGAAGGAGCCCTTGCCGAGCGGAAGGAAGAGAAGCGGTCGGCCGGAGAGCCTGAGCGACTTGGAGCGGGTCCTGGCCGAGAGCAAGGAGCCGGCCGCCGCGGTGCGTGAGGGCTGCTCACCCGCTCTGGTCGGGCGGGTGGGTCTGACCCCGCCTTGGTTACAGGAGTGTGGGGAAGGCAGGCAGAAAATGATTTTCACAGTCCTCAGTTTTACGAAAAAAGACTTTCTGAAAATTGTCGGATGTAAAACTTTTTTTCAATGGAAGATGCAGCGGATTGAGGGCGGGCCTCCTAGCAGTGGTCCCGGCCAGTGCCTTCGGCCTGGTCCAGGGGTGCTGGCCGACTTAAGAGTGGCAGGCGCGTGGACCGGACCTCAGGTCTGGTCTGCATTCAGCAGTCAGCGTGGCTCCCGAGACGACGCCGTCTTCAAGATAAGGCAGTGTCCAGCCGATGTCCGGGAGCTTAGTGTCGGGACAGAGGAGGTAGCTTGTGGTTTGGATGCTTAAAATAATTTTTTGAATTGAGCTGTAACTGACGTGTAACCCGTGCGTTAGCGTCGGGGGTGTGACACTGATTCGATGTCCGTGTTCAGTGTGAAGCGATCACCACGGTGAGTCTGGTTAACGCCCCCGCCCCACGTGGTTACAGACGTGTCGCCTTCTGGGGGCCGTTGAGATCCACCCACTTCCCCAGCAGCTTTCGGATACACAGGACTTTCGTGTCAGCCGCAGCCCCGCCCCATACATCACACCCGGGTCTGGGGGCTTCACCGTGGGCATCTGCCTCCCCCACCCCACCCCCGCGCACACCCCCGCCCGCCTCTGGCAGCCACCAGTCCGTCCGTCCTCTGTGCCTCCGCGTTTGGGGTCCGCTCTTTCACACTCCGCACGCAAGGGAGCTCACACCGCCGCTTTCTCGGTGGGACGCTCTGCCCTCGGCACGGTGCCCTCAGGGTCCATCCTGTGGCTGCACGTGGCAGGCAGGGTCCTGTCGCGGCTGAGCACTGTCCCGTCGTGGACGTGTGCCACGTTTTCTTTGTCCGTCTTCCGTCAGTGGACACTTAGGTGGTTTCCACGTCTCGCTGTCGTAAGTAACGCCGCAGCGAACGTGGGGTGCGGATGTCTTTTTGAGTTAGGGTGTTTTGTTTCCTTCAGGTAAATGCCTAGAAGTGGAATTGGTGGATCGTGGGGTGGTTCTGTTTTCCATCTTTGGAGGAAGCTCCGTATCGTTTTCATAGCGGCTGCACCAGTTCCCCATCCCCCCGGCAGTGCCCGAGGGTTCCCTTTCCTCTGCATCCTTGCCACTTCTTGTCATTTCGTGTTTTTCCGATAGCCGTTCTGAGAGGTGCAAGGTGGTACCTGTTAGGTCTGTGTTTCCGACGACGAGTGATGTTTGGTACCTTTCCGTGCACCTGTGAGTCGTCTGTGTGTGTCTCCTCTTTATACTGCTCCAGTCAACAACAGGGAGGCTTTATGGAGGCCCGAGGGCCCAGGGCTTGGGCAGGAGGGCCCCCTGCGTGCCAAGGACGCGGCGGAGGAGCTTCGTCTGACCTTCTCAGGGTGCAGGTTGTTGGTGTGGCCACACATCCTTTGCCGTCGTTCTTCTGCCCGCCAAGGCTCGAGACGCGGCCGGTCCGGTAGGGCACCTCTCTTGTTCTGGGTGTTAGCTGTGACATCCTCTGTGGTGGTCCTGGGCTCGCCTCACGTGTGACGGTCTTGACCGAGGTCTGGCTGCCTCTCCGTGTCTGCCAGCATCCCCCGGTCCAGGGCGCTGCCCTTTCACCCATCAGTTCCCTCCACTGTGCAGAAGCTCATTGGTCAGATGAAGCCACCTGGGTGCTTGAAAGAGCACAGGGCACCGCGCCCGCCAGAGTCCCACACCAGCCCTGCCGCCCGGCCTCTTCCTGTATGGCTGCCTGGCCTCTGCGGGGAGTGGCGTGGGCCTGCCGGGGTGTGCTGTGTGCTGACACGGCCTTTTTGGGGGCACATTTGTGTGGTCGGACAGGTTCTAGTTCGCGTCTGCTGCCTGAGTATCAAACTGGCGTCTTTAAGGTGCTGCTTCCGCGGTTTCTGCCTCGTTTCTGTGGCACCTCTGCATTTTGAATTTGGTGTCTGGACTGGGGCCCCCTCACTGAAAAAAGCGCACGTTCCTGTCACCTCCACAGGGGACTCTGCACGAGCAGGTGCTGTTCTTCCGGTCGAGCCAGTGGGCAGGCCCCGTGTCACCTGTCACTAGCCCACGCGTCTGCCTGTATGTGTTCTGTTTACAGGAACAGGCGGACAAGTTTCGATACACCAGAGGTTTTTGTCACCTGATTTGCTTCTCAGTCTTTCTGTTTCTTCCCTGATCATTCATACATTTTCTTCTCCATCCGGAAAGACAGAATGGAGGGTTCAGGGGGCCTTAACTTGCAGGGTCACGATGGACCTGATGGCGGGCAGATGTGATGACTGGAAATGACTTAACCGTGACACAGTCGCGTTGTACCTGTTTATTTTTTAGCAGTGAGGCATATACGTATTGCACTGTGTGTCCATCTCCCATAGTTAGCTTTCTTTGTCACCGCACATTGGACCCCATCCTGTTCCCCATCCTCCCACCAGGCATTCACATTTTAAGGGCCGGGGAGCAGAGCTTGGGGGAGGAGCCACTCCTGCGGCCCGTGGGTTTGTTCCTAGGGGTCTGTGCTTCCCCGTCACTCGGTCCTTTGTCCGTGGCATGCGGGAGGAGGACTGGCGGTCCTGCCCGTGGTCGAGGCCACTGCTGCCACGTTCGAGGGGGTAGTGGCTGCCTGCCGGAGCTCGTGCTCTGAATTCGTCACCTTTAGACGCCGCTTCCACTCCAAGATGTGTGAAGTCTCCATGTGCCCGGACTTCTCATCCGTGCCAGGGTGCCCTGTGTCCAGGCCCCACTCGCAGACAGCTCATAAATGCTGCTTAAGAGTGTTGGGGTCACTGCCGCTTCCCCTGTGACATTGATTTGCTGCGCGTGTCCTCAAGCTGACCGTGCAGGACACCTGAGCTCAGCTCGGGCCTGGGGCTCGGCACTCGTCCTGAGAGAGGGGAGGGAGGGCCACGCGCCTGGGTCTCTGCCCCGGTGACCGCACGTCGGTGCAGGGTCTGCTGAAGTGGTTTCTGTTCGTTTTCCATAAGGGGTCCGGTGTCATTATCTGCAGTTGCTGTGTGTAGCGCACGTATGTGGTTTTAGCATCAGAGACAGTAAGAGATGTGGCCTCCTGTGTGGTGGTGTCTGGGGGACTTTTCCGTCTGAAGTACGTTTTTAGAAGAACACAAAAGCTAATGTTAGTCTGAAAACAGATGGAGGAACTTGGAAGTCAGCGAATGTGGAAAACAGAGCGTGAGGGGCCTGGATGAGCTTCCCGGCCGGTGAGCAAACCGGAGGCTGGAGTCGAAGCGGAGCACGAACAAGTGCTCAGGCTCGGAGTTCGCTGTGTGCCAGGCAGGCTGCGTCCAGTCACGCATCTGTCCAGGCACCGGAGCGGTGGCCCAGAGCCACGTCACCCCCGTGGGACCCCAGCCACGGTGGGACGTGTCGCCCAGGGTCACGCGCACGCTCGGTGGGCAGAGCCAGGGTGTGGGTGCAGGGTGCCTTCTCCGGAGCCCGGGAGCAGGCGAGTCCCTGTGACGCTGTCCTCACCCTTCACTCCTTTGCAGATGGCGGCCCTCGGGGAAGCGCGCCTTCGGGAGATGGAAGCCCTGCGGGCCCTGAGGTTGGCCAATGAGGGCAAGCTGCTGGCGCCCAGCCCGGACACGGAGACGCGGGTCTGTCTGTGCCACAAGGCCCCCGCCGCCCCGATGGTGCAGTGCGAGCTCTGCAGGGACGCTTTCCACACGGGCTGCGTGGCGGCCCCCAGCGCTCCGCACGGCCCGCGGGTCTGGCTCTGTCCCCACTGTCGGCGGTCGGAGAAGCCCCCGCTGGAGAGGGTGCTGCCGCTGCTGGCCTCCCTGCAGCGCATCCGCGTGCGCCTGCCCGAGGGCGACGCGCTGCGGTACGTGATCGAGCGGACCGTGAGCTGGCAGCACAGAGCCCAGCAGCTGCTGGCGTCGGGGGGCCTCCGGCCTGCGCACGACCGCGGGGGCCCGGGCCGGCCACAGAGCCGGGGGCAGGCCTCCGCGGGACAGGCGTCGGACAGCAAGGTGAGCCTGAGCCTTCGCTGCTGGTTGCGGGATCCGCTTCGCTCTGTCCCCTCTCCTGGCGGAGCCTGTTGCTGTGCTGCTGGTCCTGCTGCCCCCCTGCGCCACCAGCGCCCGCGTGGCCTGCCGTGTGGTCTCGCCTCTGCGCGGTGGCCGGGGCTGGCTCGTCTCTCGGCCGCTCGTGCCGTTCTCCATGGGCGCGTGTGCACCCAGACACGTTCACCCCGGTGCGTGGGTTTTAACGTTTGCTCGTGTCTGCCTCGCGCCTCCCTCTATGTCACTCGCTCACGTGAGTCACTGAGCAGGAGAGCGAGGTGCCGTTGGCCTGTCACTGCCCTGTGAGGAATGACAGGTTTGAAGGGTCTGCGTCCTCCATGGCCACAGAGGGAAGAAAGGCAGGGGGCCCGTCCGGGGTGGACAGTCCTGTCCCCTGGGGGAGATGACCGCAGGAGGAGAACCTGGCGACGGGAGAAAGTGCAGTCGGGAGGGCAGCGTCCACCCGGTCCCTCCCCCCGAGGTCCCCTGGCGCCTCAGGACTTCACAGCGACTCCTGCAGCGGGCCAGTCCCAGGTTCCTCGTGCTCCCCAGGGCACAGACACCGGGGTCTCGTGGGCCCTATGGCCCGCAGGTCAGAGGACAAGAACTCGGTCTGTCGTGTTTCTGTCCTCGTTTCGAAGTTTCTTCCCAGGCTCCTGAAACACAATGCCTGGGACTTAGCAGGCGGTCCGTTAAGTCCTGCTGCGTAGGTGAGGTGTGGCCGTCTGGGCGCCTGCAGTGGAGACGTTTCTTCACATAGGACGTGCTGGGCTTTGTCCCTTCCTTGCAGCGAAGGGGCACTGCTGTCATCGTCTGCTGCGTGGGGGGCCGAGGAGTGTTTCTCCTGCTCCTTGAGTGAGCACAAACGTGGGACGGTGGACATGAGTGATGCCTGGCAGCTCCTCAGCCGACTCTTCAGGGTGCTGTCTGCGTCCCTGTGTTCACCTCTGTGAGGAGAATCACGGACGGAATGAAAGGCCGTGTGATCTGTTCTCTGGCAGAGAAAATGGCTCATTTGCCAGTGGTGCTGTCTCCTCTGTGCCGGAGGAGTGGGGCTCAGACCAGAGTCGATGCGGCCAGGTCTCCCAGATGGAGAAGTCAAGTCTCTTTCTGCTTGTGCTTGCTAACTGCAGCCACTTCCTTTGGGCTGGCGGGAGTTTTGTTTTTTGTTTTTTGTTTTTTTTAGGTGAGGCCTCCGTTGGTTGACCTCACAGATTATAAGGACCTTGTCAGCTTACAGTCCCTTATTTATTTTATTTTTTACGTCTACAGCACCTGGTTTTCCCAGGCGGTCTCCCATCCAAGTACTAACCAGGCCCGACCCTGCGTAGCTTCTGAGATCAGACGGGCTCGGGCTTCCGCAGGGTGGCCTGGCCGCGGACGACGGTGGGCGAGTTTTGATGCGAGACAAGCCCTCACTGTGAGCTGTTCTCTCTGTCAGGCGCCTCCGCCTCCTGGCACAGCATCTCCTCCCTTGCCCGACGGCCGGGACAGCAGGACCTCGTTGGCACTCTCCCCCTTCGCTGCCGGGCGGAGCTGCGTCCCCCTCCACGGTTCGTGCTTCATCCTGCTTCTCTCTCGAGGGCCGGGCGGCAGCCTGCAGCAGATTTTTGTTACGGGGGATCGGTACCGTTAGAAAGGGCTTTCTTGAATGTAGGGAACAGGTTGCCATGTGTTCGCAAGGCAGAGAGGGGCCACGTTTGCAGGTTCACGGGCGGGAGGTCTGTGGAGCCATGGCTCTTGGGGTTGAAGGTCAGTCCCCTGCCAGCTGAGTGGCAGAGGCCAAGCTGCAGGCTCCCTCGTTACACCATTACTTAGACTTGTGGGGTTTCCTCGGAGTACACCCCCTTGGCACCTGTGTTCTCTCTGCTCCTTGCTTGTAAACGACCGCCCCAGGGGTTCCGCCTGAAGCTGCGCCTGGAGTCCCGAGGCCCTATTTGTGCCTTGTCACCATCCCAGCGGCCCACACCCTGGGCTGCGGGGCGGAGGTGCACTCCCCCAGCGTGCAGTGTGGGGCCAGCCCTTCCCTGGTCAGCAGAGGACCGGAAGGTCCGGCTTGGGCTCTTGCACTGCGACTTCAGGTGCACGAGGTGAACCAGGCTTCAACTGAGCGTCACTGGGAGCGAGGCTGCTGGCGGCGCCAGCGTGCGCGTCAGGCCGGCAGCTCCGTGACCCGTCTGGTCTTCGGCAGGTGTCCGCGCCGAAGTGAACGAGCTGCTGATGGAAGCACACCTGCTCCAGGTGTCCCTCCCCGAGGTCCACGAGCTCTACCGGACTCTGCTGGCCAGGCCCAGCCCCCCTCCGCGGACGGAGCAGAACTCGCCGGCCAGGCCCAGCGGCGAGAAGGCAAGTCGGGGATGCCGCACCGGTGGGGTGGGAACTGGGAGCCTCGCTGCCCTGGTCCCCATTCTCAGGCTGCCATCGGGCAGGCAGGTGCTGGGCACCTCTGGGCGCACGGCCTGGCTTTCAGTCCTGTTTCCCCAGTTGCTGCGGCTAAGGTGCTTCTGACTGTCCCTGTGTGATGATGGCTAGAAGCAGGATCTTTCTTTTCTGTTAAGAGAAACAGTGTAGGGATGAAAATGCAGTTAGACCTGGGGAGGCTTTTTGGGATGACACTTTCAAAAACCAAATTAATTCTCGGAGTTGCCGTGTAACAAGTGCTGTGACTCCTGACCCTAACAAGACGGCTGCCGAGGGGTCTGGGTGGAGCCGACTTGAAGGGGACACTCTAGAGCGCCCTGTTTCTCGGCATTGGGAAAACTCTGCTGCCTCTACCCGTGCATGACCTGGCCGCCTGCAGCCGTGAGGACGGGAGACTCAGCAGAGCCCAAGGGCAGGGTCACTGTTCCTACGATGCCGAACAGCGTGGCACCCCGTTGTCTCTGTGGCCGACTGTGGCCAGCTGATGTACCCCGCCTGTCAGGGGCGAGCGTGTGTCCGTGAGGAAGGGAGCTGTGAACTCGATCTTCAGAAGTTTGCAGGTCAAAGGCCAAACGTAAATACCTGGGCTGAAACCAGGCAGTGGCCAGTCTGCCCCTCAGAGACTGGGGAAGAAGCGGCAGGCGCCTCCTGGTGCTGCTCAGCTGCCCGGGGGCGGGGCCCAGCGCTCACATTTCCCTTTGACAGCCTGGCAGGGGGCGTGGTTGTGCCAGAGGACGTGAGCGGCGGCGAGGGTGGCGTTGAGCAGTGTTTTTCCAGGTCGGTGGGGCTCGGCTGGCTCCCCACACGGCCGGGCTAGCGCTCAGCCTCGCTGGGGTCAGCCCCAGGCAGACCGGAGGCTGGCCCTGAGTCTGCCCGCCGTCCCCCCAGCAGGACTGCTGCCGCGGGAAGCGGGACGGGGTCAGCAGCCTGGAGAGGAAGCTGAAGCGACGCCTGGAGAGGGACGGCCACGCCAGCGAGCGATGGGATCGCGTGAGAAAAACGCGGGCCCCCAGGAGGAAGAAAGTCAGACGGAGCCGCCCCGAGGCCACGGACGCTGTCCTGTCGGAGAGCACGCGTGGCTGTGAGCCGGCCCGCACCGGCGGCACGCACCCCCCGCCCTCGGACACGTCCTGCTCCGAGCAGGAGGACTCTGAGGCGGAGGAGGCCATCTGCCCGGCCGTGAGCTGCCTGCAGCCAGAAGGCGACGAGGTCAGTGAGATTTGGGCCGTGGAGGACGCACGTCCCCTAACTCAGGAGCCCCGTGAGCTAGGCCTCGCCTCTGCGCGCTCTGCTTCCTGCTCTGAGCTGATCTGAGCTGATCTGAAGGCTGCTCGCGCCCCCCCCGCCCCCCCTCCCCCACTTCTCCCGCCTCGCGCCTGGGTCTTCTCCCCTTTCTTGAAGAA
>NW_024349796.1:18648334-18658461 GCF_902729225.1 Pteropus medius | reverse complement strand
CCCCCCTCCCCCACTTCTCCCGCCTCGCGCCTGGGTCTTCTCCCCTTTCTTGAAGAAACTCTTACTCTTCCCTTTTCTCCTTTTCCTGCTGCTCCAGCGTCCACGGCCGGCACTAAGAAGGTGGGAGGGATGCCGCTGTAGTGCCCGCTGCTTACCGCAGGGCGGCGCTGTCTCCGCCCCAAAGCAGTCGCGCCTTGAAGGACGGCTTTGACGCGTTGCTTTGACTGGCGGGCCAGCTCCACGCATTTGGCTTGGCTGCTGTGCCAGAGATCCCAGTGCTGGGACAGTGGCCGTCAGTGGCAGGCGGCCTGAGTGTCTGGCGGCCGGCCTGCCCAGTTTCGAATCCCGCTTTCCTCTGAAAACCCCGTCTCCCTGCTCTTTGTAACCAGGTGGACTGGGTCCAGTGTGATGGCAGCTGCAACCAGTGGTTTCATCAGGTCTGTGTTGGTGTTTCTCCAGAGATGGCGGAGAAGGAGGACTACGTCTGTGTGCGCTGCACTGTGAGGGACGCACCGAGCCGGAAGTGACCCCCAGACCGACCCCTCACTGTCCTTCCGGACCCCAGCCGAGCTTGTCTCAGTGTCTCAGCAGAGCTGCAGGACTGGGCCAGACCAGCCTGTAAACGGTGCTATTTCTATTCCCGATGGATCGTTTTTCCAGAACTCTTTGAAAAAAAGAAAAAACAACTAAAAAAATTTTTGACACCTTTTGTATTTTTTTCCTTACGAGCTGTTTGTGGTGGTCAAGGTTTGGAATGTGACTCGCGGGGCCCCGCGGTCTGCACGACCCCAGAGCCCGCGGCTTCTCGCGTCCAGCATTAACTCCGGCCTCTGTCTGGGATTTGCCGGCTCACGAGTCCAACTCAGTTTCAGTGCCCAGAGGGCACCAGAAATTCCAGTAAATCCTCATTTGAGGAATTTCTCTCTTGTTTACTGTTACCATATTGGGGAACTTAAGTTTTTCACGTTTGGGGGTTTTGTTTTTCTTTACCCACTTTTCTTTTTCCTCGTAGACTAGGTTTATTTATCTAAGCAATAACTTCTATGTTGGTTTCAGTGGCTGGAATTAAAACAGAACAAACTTCCAAACAGTGTGTTGGTGCTTCAGCATCGGGCGGTGTGCAGAACACAGGCGTCTGGTCTCGCGCGTCGCCGGTGAGCTGGTGGCGTAGGGGAGGCCTGGTCGGAGTGCTCGCCGCGGCTGTGGCTGGCTTTCTCCCTGGCCCGTCTGCCCTTTCCTGTGTTTTTGGTAGCCTGTATCAAGTGTTGTGGTTCACACTGTGAATAAATCCTTGGTCCTAATAGAAAACAAAATGCTGGTTATTTAGAGCCACCGGACTGTAGCCTCAGGGGCTGCGGCGTCCGTGGCCAGTAGCCTGCAGATGCTAGGGCCCGGTTCACCCCGCCCCCGAGTCCTCACGGACTAGAACCCGCCTTGAAAGCCATGCTCCCTCACAGTGCGGGCACACCAGTCCCGGCCTCACCTCCATCCTCCTGGGAAACGATGGCTTCGTTGCATCCGAGTTAACGGGGAGATGGTTCAGGGTTAAGCGGCAGAAGGGAATCTAAAGGAAGTGTGGGCTGAGGGACCGACAGCTGGGGACACCCACTCTGCCTTCCCGACCCGGTCCCGCCGTCGCACCTGTGCCGCGGGCAGCCCGTGGCCCCCGCCTCTGTCCAGAGGGCTGTGTTTGGCAGTGGAGGGGACACGCTCGCTTCTCCCGTCGCTAATACGCGTCCCCTCCCCTTCTCTAGCCGTGAACCCGAAGGGGTGGGGGTAGGGGGACTTTAATAAAACAAAAACCAAAGCGGCGCCTGTGATGTAGCAGAGGCTTAGACGTACCGACCCTTCGCGCGCAGCTCACGCAGTTAAACCCCACGCAGACCCCGCGTCCGCGCCTTGCGCGCAGCTGTGGCGGTCCTCGTGTGGTGGGCTCCGGGGCCAGCGGAGAAAGGCCTCCGCCTCCGGCGTGCTACCGGGATAGTGGTTTGGCCTTTTTAAATGTGCAAGTTCTTAGCGGCCCTGAGGTCGGGGCAGGATGCCAGCTGTCCTGTCTCGTCAACACAGTAGCTGAAGAGGGGAAGGGTCCTTGGCTGGCATGCACCGCCCGCCCCCATGGGCTTCCTCCTGCCCCTGCCGCTTGGCACGGTCCCCAACCGCAGCATCTGCAGTGAGGCGCTCTGCTCCGAGCTAGCGGAAGTGTGTGTTTCGGCCGGCCACCCCCCACGTGAGAACCCCTGGTCTGTGCACCTACGATGGTCTTGAAGCCAGAGCACCGATCGACCCCCCGTTATCCCGCTGGTAAATGGCGGCTTGGGCAGTGTCTTCCAGTCCCCTGCCATACTCCTCCCTGCCTGTACACGACACTGCAGGCGAATGTGGGCACCTCGACCTTCCAGGCGATGCCTTCTGTTGTGACGATATCTAAGAACTAACTATAGCCAGCCTGAGTCCTGGGGAAGGAAGAGGAAACGCCGCTTGACACTTCTCCACCTTGGTCGTCCTGCGGCTCCATGAAGAGGGGCAGAGGAAGGACCGTGTCACAGTGGGGCCCGAGCGGGGAGGGTCGGGGTGAACCCGCACCAATGGGCGAGTGAGGGGGTGGGGCAGGTTCTCACGTAGGACGCGGGGCTGGCCGTGTGTGGCCTCCAGCCTGGACAGAGCGTGCCATCGGACTGGCCGTGCTGCAGCCAGGCTGCCCTGCAACTTCTTCGCAGCATGCCGGGAGGCGAGATTCTTCTGTCCCGGGTTAGTCTAAAGCCATAGGTGCCACCTGTGGCAGGGGTGGCTGGTAAAGTCCAGATTTCCCCACTGCGTTCTGCCGCGCAGAGCTCTGGGAACGAGCTGCAAAGTTCCTGAGATTTTGGGTTTCACGTTGTGGCAGACGTGTGAGCTGCACTCGCCATTATGCACGACGTTGGGGCGCTCGTGCAGGATGAGCCCGGCCCCGACCGGCGGGCTGAGACCAGGCGTCTCCCTCCCTGTTCTTCTCCAAAGGCCCCTCCGTAACGGGGTTCCGCCTCGCCGCTTACACTCGATGGGCACTTGGCATTCAGCTGGAGTCAGGCCGGGATTGTATTTGGTGTCCAGGGTGTTTCTGGGCTCCTGCCAGGTTCCCTGCGTGTAGCAGACCAGAGTGGGTCACAGATGCCGTGTCCTGCACCGAGGTGGGATGGAATGGCGAGTATTTCGAGTTGTTGCCTGTCGCCGTCAGTGACCGACTGCTGGTCTGCTAGGCCTCGGCACGATGACGCAGAAAACACGGTCCGCTTCCATCGAAACTGCCGCTCGGGACGAAGAGCCGAGGGAAGCGGCGAGGATCCCGATGCCGTCACTTGGCGCCACACGGCAGCCGCGTCCCCGTCAGCCCTGGGGGAGCCCCGGCCTGCTGGCCTCACAGCTCTGCCGTCTCTGGCCGTGCACGAGGCTCCGTAGGCCTGAGCGCCTCGGGCAGGTGCCAGGAGCTGCCCGGACCATGCCCTGTGCAAAGGAAAACGTGTCACTGTGTTCAGAGCGCGAAGAAACACCTTGGACAGGGTCCGCTTCACGCCCACGTTTCAGCACCGCTCACGAAGGAACGCGTCTTTGCGTGTTTCCCGGTGTCAGCGGAATGTTTAGAGTCCGCCAACAGCGGACTGGCCATCTGGCTCCCAGTGTCGCTTCTGGGTGAAGGGCCAGGGGAGGTCGAGTTGAGGGGTGTCTGCTGTTGGCAGCAGAGGACGGACATGCTGGGTCATCCGATCTTCCCCAGGGAGCGGGGGCCACAGGCCGGTTCTTCCTCTGTTCGCTCGGTGAGAAAGTGGAGAAGACACTGCCTTTCTGAGGAAGCAGAGGGACGCGCTCCGGAGTAAACGCCGGAGTCCGGGTGCTGGCGGACCGACCCGACCTGTCTGGCCGTCTGGTGCTGTCCCACTGGCGGGTCCTGGTGGGAACCCAGAAGGCCCAATTTCCATCTGACTGGGACAGGCAGGCTGACAGTTATCAATCGAAAGTCCGTTGAATGAGGAAAGAGGAACCTTTAAGCTGGCCGGGATCTGCATAGTCACTTAGCTGGCGGGGGAGGGGGCGCTGAGGGGCTGCAGGAGGCGGGGCTTCCACAGTGAGGTGCGTCCGGTGCTCCCGGCTTGCCAGCGCTCCCGGCTCTGGCTTCCTTTGAAGGATCAAGAATTTAGACCTTGCAAAGGAATTTAACTCCTAGGAGTCTCAGGAGTCTATTTACTAGTTTTCTTCACTCTTTTGTAAGAATTTCACCTATACCTCGTTGAACAGCAGGTGTTTTGAGCACCTCAGTCTGGTCTCAGAGTCTTCATACGCATCGATTTATGTAACAAAACAGACGGACTCCCATGGGAACACATGGCACTCAGCAGGTGTGGGTGGGAGGGAGGCGGCCCTGGTGCTCTGCGGGCCGGGACCGCGGCCGCAGTTCCCAGGACGCAGCTTAGGAGGGCATCCGCCGCGTGCGGTCCCGGCCCAGGTCCAGTCCTGGCAGGCTCCCCGCACCCCTGGGATGCGGCTGCTGTGGGGCTGCTCGAAGCCGCCAGACGGACCTGTGCCGACCCGCCAGCCAGTGACAGCGGACTTCGTCACCTTCTTAACCCTAACCCTGCGTCACTGGAGAGATGCCAGTCAGAGGACGGGTCTGGGCGTGCACCTCATACTTTGTACCTCGGAGCCTGCCTGAGCTGGTGCTGCTGTGTCCACTGGTTCTGTGGTGGCCCCGGTGCTGGCCACCTCTGTGCCTGCCCACACCCTCTGCCCAGACAGCAAACAGAAGGGGCGGAGGTGGTCGGGGCCACTAGGTCATTTGCTTTTTCTGTGGCCCGGGTTGTGAGGCACTCTGTTTTCTGGAGATGTATTGAAATCTAGCAGCCTCCACCTCCAGGCTGGAGACGGCCACTGCCATGTGGGCAAAATGCCACAGCAAGGGCCCTTTTCCCTGCGGGCACCACGGCGCGTGGCCAACAGTGGACTGGCGCAGGGCTGGCCTCACCAGGCGGCACTGCACCTCGGCGGCCCGGAAGGCTCTCTCAGGTCGCGGAGTCCCCAGCCTGCCGTCGCCTCTGCTTCTGTCCCACGCACGCTCCCCACAACCCTTCCAAGGCCCACGAGAGCCCAACCAGGGCAGAGGGGTTGGGAAGAGGCCTGGGGGCCAGTGGGGCCTGTGGGAGGCAGGGCGGCGCTCAGCTCAGCAGCGCGCCCTCCACGGAAGTTCTGGCCGCCAGAGGGCGCACTGGGCCCCCAAGTGCCATGTGGCTTCCTGCCAGGACACAGATTAAGAGTGTAGGCAGCTTCAGCGGGTTTAGGAACTACGGCACACCACCTTCCCACCTTGGGCTTTGGATGGGCCGGCTATGGATCCAGCGGGGCGCAGGATGTGTGGAGCTTAGTGACAAGGCCCTCGGTGCAGGGGTTACAGTTTGAGGAGGGCCACAGGGAAAGGCCAGCCGCAGTCAGGACAGAGCTGTGCTCCTCGCAAGCCTGAGTCGCAGACCCCAGAGCTGCCACCCTGGAGAAGGGGGTCAGGACAGCCTGCGCGACGAGGGCCTTCTGAGGTCATGAGGCGGGTCCTCAGGGGAGCGGACGTGGGGACTGGTCATTCTCTGGCCCAGACTGGGCAGGAGGAAGCCGGAAGTGGGGTACGGATAGAGCTTGGGTGAGGCCACACGCTGTGCTGTGAATGTGGAGAGGCCGAGCGTTTCCCACTGTGCTGTGACCTCCGTCACACAGCACTAAGCGCCACACGCGTACGGACTCAGGGCTTCACATACTGTTTAATCCCGACACGAGGTGCCATTCCCTGGGGGTGGGGGTGGCTGGCTGGATTCCATGCAGAACTGTGCCCGCGTTAGCTTTGGAATCGAGGTAGGGGGCGTGTCAGCGCTCTGTTCCATGTCCGCCAGGTCCTAAGAGCTCGGAGGGACATTCAGGGCTCCCAAAGGGACAGCTGTGCCCGAGGCTATGGTTTCTTTGCCCAGGAAGATAGTGGCCCATTTTGCAGTCTGAACCGATGGCAACCACATGGCCTTTCTCGCTTCTAATATTAGTCCCCTAACACACTGAGGCGGTGGCTGGTGGCTGGAGGACGGGAGCGGGTGGTCCAGGTCCCCCCCCCCGACCCGCCGCCAGGCCAGCAGGACCATCTAAAAAGTAACAGGAGAGGCGGCAGAGGACCAAAAGTGGGCCTCGCTCCCTGGTTCCCAGAGGTGGGGGCGCCTGGAGGGGAGGCGGTGTTGGGCTCCCTTCCACACCCAGGGTCACTCGCCACTTCAGGCTCCTGCAGCCTTTGGTCCTAACCCTCACAGCCTTGGGCCTTCCTCTGGCTTACTGAGACGGCGTGGGTCATGGGCGCAGGCTTCGGCTCTCTGGGGGAGGCGGTGCAGACTCCCAAGCGGAGGTGACCCTGATTATGCACCCAGCATCTCGAGGGCTGCCTCTGTCCTCAGCCCTGCATGGCATCTTTCAGGATCGATGTGCAGGACGTGGGCACTGTACCCAGACACGCTCGCCAGGGCGCATGGGGCCGCGTCGGGGGACAGTGGCTGGCTCGGGTTCCATCCTTCTGGACCCCTCCTCGCCAGGCCATTGGCTAAGCGGGAGGAGGCCAGCCGCCACCCCACGGTTTCTGGGTTCCCTGGGAAAGTCAGCCAGCCTCTCCGACAATCGAGGGGACCATCATTGCCGGCCGCCCAGAGCTGGGGCCACTTTCCTGCCATACGCACCCTCACAGGGCACTTACCAAACGAACTTCAGGCCCCTGTGTGTCTTCCTGGGGCCTGAGGGAAGCAGCAGAGGCTCAGCCCGGCAGGCAGGCTGCAGAGGCCACCAATGCCACTCTCGATGACCGTGGTCCCCCCAGGACCCCAGGACGTGAGGTCGCTGAGCTCCTCTCATGCATAAACCTCTCCGTGGTTTCTGTCACCTGAAGGGAACCCAAGTGGCCGGGGCCAGAGAACCCACCACTGAGGTGTCGCCTCTGCCCCGAGCACCCAGGGGCCTGTCATGCTGTTTTCACTCCCCCGAGCACGGTGGCGGCCCGGGCCTGCTTGGGATTAGGAATCTCGTCGTGAACCTTCACAGCACCTGCAGGCAGGTAGGTGTCGGCTTCTCCGTCAGCAGGAAGACGCTGAGGCTCCAGAGAGGTTAGGAAACGGAGCCGTGGTCTCTGCCCCGTGCACCCTGCTCGCAGTCCTCTGCCGGCGACTGGTCATCTCTGTGCCTCTGCCACCAAGACAAGGCTCTGAGCTCCCTGAGGCGTGTGGGTGCTCACTGCCACCTTGCAGCCCACAGGGTGCCTGACACGCAGTGCCCCAGGAGGCCTACGGGGCAGAGGACCGCACGTGGATGGGTCTGCGGTGACGAGCCTTTGTTCCAGACCAGGGCGGCGGAGGTCCCCGGGACGTCCACATGGGCTCTTGGGTCTAGAGCTGCCCCACCAGGCGTCCTCTGCTCTGGCTCTGGGGCTGCCCTGCCCCACCCCCCGCCCCAGCTGGGCACTACTTGAGGGCAGTCCTGCAGCACCGCTCAAGGCAGGGTCATTATGCAGAAAGTGTCGCCACTGACTTGCTCTCATCCCCTAGATGACTTCGATGACTTCAAAGCCCACAGCTGCCTCCTGGGAAGAAAAGGCAGCCCCCCAGCACCCCCACCCCCCCACCCTGCCCCCGCTACGTGGTTTGTGCTCCTGACTCACTCGCTTTTCAAGCTCCGGAAGCGAGCGCTGCCCAGCACTCGGCATCAGCTGCTCACTCTCCGACCCACGAAGAGGGCGTGAGTGAAGGGAAGTGGCTGGGGAAGCGGGGAGCTTCGACACTGGGCAGAATGGTGCAGAAGGACCCCCACCCACAGGACCCACCTGGGTGCGAGACTGGGACTGGCACCTCCCTGAACTGCAGACGGGCTCTGGGCTGGTTAAAGCACTGTCACCCCAACCTGCTTCGGAGAAGCTAGAGGAGCGAAGTCCCCACGGTGGCCGCTGGCCCTGGGGTCCGATAAGCTTCTGCGGCTACTGTTTCATAGTGACGTAGCAATTTCTTCTACGTGCCAGATGTGGTTCTGGAACTTCTGAACACCTCCCTCTGGAGCGTAGGCGGCCGATGAGCTCCCCTTCACCCCCCATTCTGCGGTCTCTATGAGCTGTTTTGAAAATGGTCTTTACGGTTGGAGTTGGCCTTCACTGGCTGTCTGGAGAGCAGATTTTTGTTTTTGTTTTTGTTTTTAAATTGGAACCTAAGATACTCTGTGGATTGAATGATATTCAACTTGATACGTGGTTCATCTTTGCCCCACCGTATGTGTTAATGTCTTCTGTGTTAAAGCATTTCTATGCGATACGTAAAAGTTCAAAGGACTTTAGTATGAAATTTTCACTGGGCAAAGTCCAGATGCATGTGAGCTTGGCGAGTCCGCACCGTCGGATCAGAACGAGGGAGCGCAGACCCCACGACGGAATCGGTGGGGCAGCTGCTTAGGTGGGGAGCTGAATTCCGGTCGCTCAGTTGTGGGAGCAACATGAACCTCTCCAGAAGAGCAAAAAGCGGGCCCTGCGGGGCAGTGGGGGTGGGGTAGGGAGCAGGACCTGTCCAGGGCCCCCAGGTGGACCCTCTGCGTGGCTCTCAGGACGAACAGGGCTGGGCCTCGCTGGCTCCCAGGGGAAACAGTAAACCAGCACGGCCAGGCTTGGCGGCACAGAGTCTACGGGCCGGCAGGGAATGGCCCAAAGTGGGATCGTTTGAGCAGGTCACGCGGAAGCCGCAGGGACTTCCGTCCCCAGCAAGAGCCACTGTGGGGTTGGATGCTGCAGTCCCTGCTCTGTCCTCCCCTAGCTAGGGGACCCCCCCCCCAATGCAACCAGCAGGGAGCAGAAAGGGGCAGAACAGGAAGGGTGACAGAGCCTTCCTCCTTGGAGAACTCTCACAGGCAGGCAGCCCCGCCTCGCCTTCATGGCTCAAAAGGGCACTGTCCGGAAGCCTTAGAGGAGCATGCAGTTCAGCGATGGGCCGGGCCGCCAAGCAGGCGAACACTGGGTGCGGGTGCCTTTGGCCTCTCGCCTTCCACTCCTGCAGCGGGGGAATGGGCACAGGGGAGCCGAGCCCTCTGCCCTGGTCCTCACAAGGCACGCTGAGGCGGTAGCCAGGGACACCACGGTCTTCATCGAACCGAATCCCTTAGGTCCCCAGGTACTTAGAAACTGACCTCAGGTCGACACAGGCTCCTATTCGAGTGGGGGCAGCGAGTGGCTTCGCTGGGCTCTGTTCCAGGAGGCTGCAGCGCCCCCTCTGACAGGCGTTTGGGACTCATTGTCACCACAGGGAGTCGAGCCCACCCCTTTGGTCAAGCAACAGTCCTGGGGGACACCCAGCTGAGGCGGGGTCCAGCTGCACCCCTTATAGATTCAGACTGGACTCCCCACTTCCTCCTCCGCTGCCCTTGTGAGGCCACCATATGGTAAGCAGGGCTGACCTCTGTGCCCCCGCTTTGGGCTGCACCTCAGTCTCATTTGGGGCTCCCCTGACCAGATGACACCTCCACGTTGTACCTAGTATTGCACACACGCCTTCCCTGTGCTTCTCCGCAGGAGGGAGCCCGCCCCCGCACCACGCCGGCGAGGAGGCCCCCAGAGAGTCCAAGCAGGTCCAGTTGTTGGGGGGGGCATGCACCCCTCCCCCCAGCCCCGTCCTCAGGGCCACCTGCTCTGTGTGTGGCTCCAGGGCTGTTCCTCCCCGCGCACTGCCTGCAACACCCACCGCAATGGGGCGTCTTCAGCAGTAAGAAACTAGCAAGTGCGGAAAACCCAGTTAATCAGCGATCGACAGTTTCATCTGCGGCTCCATCCAGACTCCCCTCGGCCACCTCTCTGTCCTCCCCCGCATTCGCTTTTCCCAAGGGCCCCTTAATTCCTCGCCAGCCCTTCAGGCTCAGAATCCCCTAGTCCAGGTGACAGCTGGAGGCAGAGGGGGCCGAACGAGGGGGAGGCGGAGGGAAGGATCTCGGAGACCCCGCCTGGCTGCAGCGGCTCCTCAGCCACGAAATCGGCCCTGACGAGACCGAGAGGCCCCGTGGGGCTCTTCCTGACCTTCAGCAGGGTGGGCGCAAAGGGGTGTCTGCGCTCATCACCCCCTCCCAAC
>NW_024349796.1:18642740-18648295 GCF_902729225.1 Pteropus medius | reverse complement strand
CGCCTCCGCCCCCGTCCCTCCCCCGCACCCCGTCCCTCCTCCGCCCCCGTCCCTCCCCCGCACCCCGTCCCTCCCCCGCACCCCGTCCCTCCGCGCAGCGCTGGCTGCGAGTCTGCGGCAGAGCCTCCTGGCCGAGTTGCGGCCGGGCCGGCGGGGACTCAGGGCGGGGACTCGGGGCGGGGACTCGGGGCGGGGACAGGGCCAGCGCCGCGTCCTCGCCACCCCTCACTTCGGCCTCGCGTGGCCGCTTCTCTCCTACTGATCCAGCCACTCCGGTGAGTCCGCACCCCGCCGGGGCACCCCCTGACCCCCAAAGTTTCTCCCCCCGGGGCGGGCTTCCTGCCGGAGCGAGGGGCGCAGGGTGAGGTCCGGCTCCGGGCTGGGGGGCGGGAAGTTGTGGCCGAGGGGAGTTTGGCGCATCCAGACCGAGGGCTCCTCGCGGGGACCCAGCGCCTCTGCGGGGCCCCGAAACGCCGCCCCCCCCCCCGCTCGCCCACCCTGCGCCGTGGCCGTTCCGGGGTCTTCGTCCCCTCCTGGGAGGGCAGGGAGAGCCGCGCGCCCCAGGAGGCAGAGACCCCGGGACACACGACAGGCTGGAAAGGCTCTGGGACGCGGCCCCGGGCCGGGCGGCAGCCGCTCGCCGCTCCTCAAATCTCATGACTCAGCAGGACTAGGACGTGGGTCCGCTGCAGCCGCCTCCCCAGCGCTGCACCCCTGTCGCCACGACGGTCCCATTTGAGGTGCCCCTCCCCCCTGCGCCCTCAGGCCGGGGCTTTAAGAAGAGATGGACACAGGTCCCCCTGTTCCTTTCCCCTCTGCATCCCCACATTCCGCAGGTGCGGCCGGTCACCCCGCCCGAGCCCCCTTCCCCTGGGCAGCACCCCTCACTGCCGAGGTGGAGAAGCGGGTGCTCCTGCCAGTGAGGCCACTGTGAGGGCAGGGCAGGCGGTGGCCCTGGGTGGGCCGTGGGGCGAGAGGGACCGTGGGAGGCTGAGGGAACTGGGGTCTGGGCAGCCTGGAAGCCCCCGCAGGTGGGCTGGCTCTGAGCTGGGACCAGGGGGCGCTTCCCCCTGCCCTGCTGCTGCCCTGTGGGGAGTCTCCGTGTGTCACAGACTGTCCTCGACCCAGGCACTGCGTCAGCCGTGTGACCGAGGGGCAGGGCGGCCCCCTTCGTCCTTGCGGCTCGCCCCTGGTCTGGTCCACGTCCAGCCGGAGGCTGTTGGAATCACCACTGACCACCAGAGGAGCCCAAGGAGGAGCCATGCCCATGCCTGGCACCCCTTGGTGGCCAGAGGGCCAGGTGGGAGGGGCAGGCAGCTCTGATGCAGTGGGACGTGCCCGCCGCTTGCATCCTGCTGAGCAGTGGCCTGGCAGGCACTGCGGCTGCAGCCCGGGGGTGCCCTGGCCCTGGGGCTGAGTCAGCGTCGGGGTCCAGGCCAGGCACACTGCGGCCGGGCCCAGGTAGCCCAGCCCCAGCCCGGGGGAATGGCCGGTGCCGGCCGAGCTCTCATCCTGGCCTCTGCCCCCTCGTCTCATCCTCTAGGAGGCCCCTGGGAGCCTCTTGGGTCTGAGCCTCGCCCCCTTCCCACCCTGTCTCACCCAAGGGGGTGCTGGGGACTTCTGGAAAGCTGAGGGCAGGGAGGCGGGAGAGTGCCCCCTTTCTGGCCTCACACAGACCTGACCCCCCAGCCCCGGAGAAAGGGCCCAGACCGCGGACAGTCAGCTTCGTTCAGCAACTTTATTTTTGGGGGGGATTATGCAAACACGGGGCTCCCTTTTTCAGCTTTGTAGGCTGTCACTCACGGAGCAGGGTCCAGGGGAGAGAAAGGAGGTGGGTGGTGTCCGGACACGCTTCTCTGCCCACAGGAGGGCTGGCAGCCGGCTCGTCTCCGGGCGGGGGCTGGTGTGCGCCCCAGGTGAGCTGACGCTGCGGCAGGGGTGGGGGGACCCCTTCTCCCGACCTCACACGCGGGCGGCTTCCAGCAGCTGCAGCAGAGCTGGCCCCGGCACTGCCGAGGCCTGGGGCGGCTGGGCTGGAGGGTGGCTGGACGGACGGCTTCCGTGTCCTCTCCAGGCCAGTTCGCACCAGCCCCGGGCCAGGCCTCTGCCTGGCTTGGTCCTCTGCGCTGGGTCTCCTGTCTCCCGCTCGGAGAGGAGACCGAGGGGGAGCAGGTGCTGGGAGCCCGATGTGGTGGGGACAGTGAGGACGGAACGGGGAGCATGGGGCTCAGTATGCTGGGAGGATGGCCTGTCGCCCCTCCCTGGACAGAAGCCCTCGGACAGTCCAGGCCTGTGGTCGAGCAGAAATGCCGTTTCCGTCGGCTTTGGAATTTGGCGTTTGGTTTTTCCTGATCTGGGTCCGAGCTGAATCTGGGTTGCTGTTCTTGAGCCCTATAGCAGAGAAACTCGGGGTGACGGGGCTCTTTAGGGACTGAAATGGCAGGAGGAGGGAGCAGAGCTGTCTGCCCAGCATGGGCAGGGGTTGAGAGAGGAAGCAGAGGGGGTCAGAGGCCGGGTTCAAATCTCGGGGCCGTCAGTTACACGGCGTGTGACTTCATAACTCAGCAGCGTTTGTTGGTCCGGGCGCTGTTCTGGGCTCCGCGGATTCGGTGTGGATGCAGCGTGGATGCGGCGTGGATGCGGGGTGGACAGCACAGCCCGGGTTTACGCCCCAGCGGGCCTGGGCACGTTGCCGGCGTTCACGAGGCCATTGGCTTGTGACACTTACGGGCTGGTGAGCAACAGGGACACGCAGACACCTGCGTGAAGTGGTCGTCGTAGCTGTGCCCAGTGTTAGGGAGGCACACAGGGTGCTTTGAGAGCACACAGTGGGGTGACCTGACCAGGTCCGGAGGGTTTCACCCCTAAAACAGAGGTAAGAACGCCTCTGCACAGGGGAGAGACCGCTCGGTCAGCGACGGCCGTGGTGGAGATGGCCCGCCGGACAGACCCACCCGCAGACCCCCGCCCGGGCCCGTCGTCACAGAGGCCTGTCGTTTTGTGAGACTGGTCAGGTCCCCGACACCCAGCGGTGGGCGCGTCCGCAGTGGGATGGCTGGGCTCCCCGGTGCTGCCCGGCCCCAGGACGGCCGCTGCCGGGACCAGGTTCTCCTGGCCCGTCCCTCTGCGGAGAGCCTGGGGAGCCCAAGGGCCTTGTCGCTGGACAGCCTGGGACCAGGGTGGGGCAGCGGCTGGGCAGGGGCTCAGGGCGGCTCCCCTGAGGCCTCAGGCCATGGCGGGGCTCCTCGTGATTGGGTGGGTGGGTGGCCCTGGAGTTGAGCAGTGAGGGGATGTTGCGGTCAGGCGGAATTCGTCCGTTACTGTTTCGTGCGTGTGTTTGTGACTCAGCGTGGGTTTGGGGAGACTGGAGATGGAGGGAGGGGGGCCGGCACCGGGCTTCAGGCTGAGGGGGCTGGCGGGGGGCTTGACCCAGCGGCCCGAGCCCAGCAGAGACACCAGCAGGAAGAGAACACGGGGGGGGCAGCCCCGAGGGCTCGGGCACGCACGTCCTGGGGGAGCACACGGGGCGGGCGCCAGCTGCACCGAGAACCGGGGGAGGTGGAGGCAGCCCCGGAACGGCCGGTGCGGCTAGCTGAGGGGGAGGCGCCCTCCCAGGGCGGGAGGCATCTCTTTAATAAGGCCGCCCTGGTTCCGGATTGTTCCGGCCGGCGGAGGCGAGGGGCACACGGCCCAGAAACTGGGTGAGCTCTCTGGTGCCAGACTGCATGCTGCCTGCAGCTCAGGAGGACGGGCCAGCCCGCGGGGGCACCCAGCCCCCAGGTCGGGGGGTTCCAGGGACCCCAGCTGCCACCCCTGCAGGTGTAAGGACAGTGACAGGAGCCAGGTTCTTGCCACTGCCAGGCTGAGGGTGTCACCCAGGTGCAGGCGGTGAGCTCCGAGGGGCTGAGGCGATGGGCCCCACACCTGCCTGCCCTACGGGCGGGGCCGGGAGGCAGGGGGTGGACGGCAGCCAGAGTGTCCACACCAGACGGCCACGTCCCGCCCGCATCCTCGCCTGTCTGTGTCACCCATGCGCCTCGGACTGAGCTTCCGGTTCTCACCTGAAAGTGGACACAGCGACCCAGGGACTCGGCCCTCGTGACGATTACGTGAGCTGCCCTAGGACCCCCGGGCGTCCCTGACGGTTTCCAGGGACCCGTGAGGTCCGCGCTGTTCTGAGCTCTCGGTCCTTTTCCTCGGTCCCCCCCGCCCAACAGCCTCGTGCTTGTCCCTCTCGAGGCTCCACCGATGTCGGTGCCGTCTGGTCGTGCGTGAGCGTGAGCTGGCGGGTCCTCTCGGAAGTGAGGTTTGAGCGTAAAGTATCCCCAGTTTCCATCTCGGTGACACGGGTGGCTGACTGCAGTTGTCACAGTCACATCGAGCCCAGTTTCACCTTCGCCCTCTTGTCCTGCTGTGATGGCTCTGAGCACTGTGTCGGCTGCTCGCAGTGCGATTATGGGAGGCTGGGTTCAGGGGCTCAGGGAGGCCGGGCACCCCGTGTTTCAGACCCAGACGCGGGCTGCAGGCGGGCTCTCCAGGCGTGGGGCCGGCACCCACGAGGCCGTCTTCCCAGGGACCCTGCAGCCCCAGCAGGGAGGGGGGGCCAGATGTTCTCCGCGCGCTCGCCGTCCTCAGGCTCTTGGTCACCCCCTGCGGCCACGGGTCCTCCGCGTGCGCCAGGCGAGGAAGCATCGCACACGGGTTGCAAAACGTCCGCTGGAACCCTGGCCCCCATCCCCTTGGAGAAAGACGGTCCTGTGTGAGGAAGGCAGAGGGATTGACCTGTGGCCCGGGGACGGCTGGTAAATGCGCGGGGGACGTGGGCAGACACTGCGCAGAGACCGATCAGGCGGCGAGACCTCCCTCAAGCGGAGGCAAGGCCCGGGCAGGCTGGGTGCGAGGGAGGGACAGGTTGGCACCGAGGAACCCTCCATCCACGGGGATGTGGGGTAGACGTGCTGGGGCGAAGCCGGCGGCACAGCTGTCACCGTTCACTGTCCAGTGAGTGTGTCACAGCGTGTGTGTGTCACCGTTCACTGTCCGGTGAGTGTGTCACAGCGTGTGTGTGTCACTGTTCACTGTCCGGTGAGTGTGTCACAGCATGTGTGTCACAGTTCACTGTCCGGTGAGTGTGTCACAGCATGTGTGTGTGTCGGGATCATCCTGGGCGTTACAGGTGTCAGCAGGTGCAAACTCCTCCGTTACCAGGGTTGTGTGATCTCTGGGGTACGGGATGGTGTGGGCGTCTATGTCAACGGCGTCAGGAGCCTTCAGCTGTGGGTCGCACCTGCACCAGGACGCATGGGGGCCGTCCACGCGGGCAGCTCCCTCGAGTGTCCTCATTTGCATGTGCCCTGCCAACCACCTCGATCGCTCACCCTGGTTCTGAAGGGACAGTCAGGAGGGACCTTGCGGAGAGCGTTCGGCAGAGACACCAGTCTGCGGCTGGTGTGGTCACAGGTGTTTCCAGCGGCATCTGAGGCGTTGAGCCGGCCGGAAGATACAAGGTTCTCACCGCCAACAGGGGGCGGGGGCGGTGCAGTTATTTTCTGAGA
>NW_024349796.1:18523491-18642717 GCF_902729225.1 Pteropus medius | reverse complement strand
CCCCCCCCCCCCCCCCCCGCCGCTTGACTCTAAGGAGCCACGGAAGGGTCACAGTCATCTGGAAAAGCTCTGGATAACCAATCTCCAGCCCCCTGGCAGGACCTTTCAGGTTCACCTGGCGACTTCCTCCCTGGGAACGGGCACCAACCAGTACGAGTCATGTTGTCTTCCTACCTTAGTTTCTGGGAAAGGACCTGCATCTCAGCGTGTGAGAGTCCGGTGGCCACGCTCGGTTCGAGCCAATGAGAAGAGATGAGGGGCCAGGATGGGGCCCCGTTGCCTTCCCCGTGTGCCGTCCCCTTCCCCTTGGACGTGCTGTGTGTCCCTTGGAACCAGTCTAGGCTCCTTTCCCAGAACCCCCATAGCACCCTCACCATGCCGGACGGTGCCCTGCAGGACTGGGGCTTCAGCACCATGGACAGCGCAGGGCAGGCGGCCTGACCACCCCCCCAGGTCCGGGACTTCACCACCTCAGAGACAGGCAGTGGAGAGGGGAAACCGGTGTGTGGGAGACAGTTCATGCCCCTCGCTGACTCGAGACCCTGGCCAAGCACCCCCTCTCCCCGGGGCCAGGCACCCCGTCTCCTCGTCTGCACTCAGGGAGCATAAAGCCTATGGAGACGGCCTTGGACCCACTCACCGGAAATCGGTTCCAGTGGAGCGAGGACTCGGTCTGTTTGGGGTGTCAGCCTGGGTCTTGTTCAGTGCCGGGCACTTGGAAGGTCAGGACATGTTTCCCAGACGAATACAGAAGCAGAACCGTCTGGACGCCCTGCGGCCTTCCTCGGAGGCCCGAGCACCTGTCCCCGGGCCTGTCAGCAGGGCCCGGCTCCCCTCACCTGCGTGGGGCACGTGCCACGCTGACGGCTTGCCCTCAAGGGCCACTTCAGCTCTGAGAGTCCATGATTCTAAGACGACTTGACGTTCAGCTGGGGCTAGAACTGGGCTGGCAGTGGCGTCTTCACAGGGACACAGTGCCCAGCAGCTTGTGCCACGTCTGCTGCATCGACTTGCCAGCAGATGGGCTTGTCCGACAGACAAAGAGAACACGTCTGCCTCTCGGCCATTACCGCGAGGGTCCTGCACCCCGTCTGGCCTGGCCTGTGACTTGCCGGCTGTCTGCTCAGTGGCGGTGGGCCCCTGACTGTGTGGACACTGCAGAGTGGGCACTCGGGATGACCGCACTGGGCGGGAGGCGCAGAGCTCGGTGCCTTCGGGGTGCGTGGAGGTGGGTGGGGCGTGGGTCCCGGCTCCAGCTGCTCCCGCTGGGGATGCATAATCGATGCTGACTAATGGCCGTCGCTTCTGGATGGAATACTCAGCAGGGACCGTGACACGTGTCCCACGCTGCCCTCCTGCTGGGTGTGGGACACCTGGACTTCTTGGCCACGGCCCCGGAGAGGAGTGGGTCTGTGCAGGGGGACCATGGGGGCCCCCCAGGGTGTGCCTGGCGGGGATCCACGGCTCTTCACTGGAGGCCAGGCTTGCCGGCTTTGTGCCCATCGTTCAAAGTGTGGGCGGACTTTCAGGAGGGGTTGCTGGGGTAATGGGTGTGCATGCAGCCCCGGGGTGCCTGAGGGGGCAGTGGGGTGCCGATGGTGGACAGAGTGAGTGCCACTGCCCCTTGCAAATGCCTCTGTGATGCCAGGACGAAGGGTGCTCAGAGGATTGAGCGATTTGCCCCAGGTCACAGGCCCAGTGAGCTCTCTGGCCGGGTCCCCCACAGTGCTCCCCAGGGGTCTGCTGCTCGCCCTCCCCACCTGGCCGTTCACCATCCCCACTGACCCTTTGGGAGTGGAATTACAGCCACAAGCAGCTGGTCTCGCAGGGGGTGGTGTGTGTGAGCGTGTGCTGGCGGGTCATCTTTGCATCTGGGGGGGGGGCGTGCTCCACGTGTGCTCAGGGTGAGATGCGCCCCTTCCCTTCACTAGGGAGCAGGGAGGGAGTGCCCCTCGGTTGGGGATCGTGCTGGGGGGCTGGTGGGCTCGGCCGCCCCCTCCCCACCAAGGTGCATGCCCCCGCGTGTCCCGTCCCATGACCCCTGCTCCACGTCCCCCTGCCTGGCCTTGTAACTTTCTGTGTTTAGTCAGGGCACCTCGTTTCCCAGTGCCTGGCACAGTGTGGGTGCTTGCAGAGGCCACAGGGTGACCTCGTCACGCTCCCTTGCTGTCTCTGCCATCTGCCACACCAGGTCACTCACTCGACCAACACACCGTCCGTGTGCCCCTGCTGTGTGCCAGCTCCGTGTTCATGGCTGGGGACGGGTGCAGCGAGGATTCAGTGCCACTGGGGAGACAGATGGGCACAAGAGCCACAGGTGTGGCAAAGCAGGTGTGGGCTGCGGACCCCAGACTGAGGGCTGCAGCCCAGCCTCGTCGGGAGCTGCTGTGGTCAGAGGGGTCCGTGGTCAGCTGAGGGGCAGCTGACGGGCCCTGCGTCTGACCCCACCAAGGCTGGGATGCGCTGCTCACCTCTGCTCCGCCCAGCCACGTCCCACCTGCAGAGGAGGCGGTGTAGGAGACGCCCCCCCCCACTCGCCGCTTGCTGATTGGTGCTGTATCTCAGGGGCCGGGGGCCGGGGAGCGGGGACACCACAGTGCTGCCCTTGTCCCTGCTGGGAGCAGTCAGCAGCAGCTGTCTTGGGCCCCGCGTCCCTTTATGCGGCCTGGCACCGTGCCGCACGGGCTCCGCCCACCCTCTCCCCCACCGGGAGGTGCCTGTCTTGCTCCGAGAGAGTCTGGGGGCCCAGCCCTGGCCTCACCTTCGCAGCCGAAGGCCCTGAGCTGGTCTGAAGCCTGTTCTCAGCCGAGAGGCCAGCGGCTTTCAGTGGCTTCCAGGGGACTTCTCTTAACACTGCGAAACCCCCCCAGCTGCCAGCCGTGCCTGGAGAAGTTGGGGACCCTGTTCCAAGGATTTCTGTTGAGTAAGAGGAGGCACCAGAGGTGGGGGGCGCTGGCAGTGGGCAGCTCGGGCTTCATGCTGGGCGCTCTCTCACCTCCGGGACATGCAGTCTGAGGGACGAGCCCACGGGCGGCCCTGGGGTCAGGCTGGGGGTGGCAGCAGGGTTGTGAGCAGCGTGGGACAGTGGCTGGGGCGGGGGCTGGGCAGAAAGCAGGGAGGGGCGCAGAGGGGCAGGGGCAGAGTGGGCGGCAGTGGGGGGGGGGCTGGGGTAACACCCTCCGCCGCCCTGCCCCGCAGTTACCACTGCGTTTCACTGCTGGCTGGTGCTGGGGTGAGGGGAGGGACCTGTCACAGGACGGCGTGGGCGGCCATCTGCTGCGTGTCCTGAGGGGAGACGCCGGCGTGTTCTGGTTTCCTGTTTCGGCGACGAGCGTGTAACAGCCCAGATTAATTAGAATCTTCTGAATTTCATGTTTGATTTTACAAAGCTCTATATTTAGCTAAAATGTCTGGAGCCCCAGCTAAGTGGTGGCTCGGTGCTGGGTTCCGAGACAGAGGCTTGGCCCCACCTCCGGAGGGCCCAGCCGCTGGGGACAGTGACTTGGAGAAACGTGACTTCAAAACCGTGAGACGACATTCAGAAGGGTGGAGATGCCAGCCGTGCTGGGGGGCACTGGCGACTCCAGAAGAGGTGATGGCTTTGGAGGACTCGGGGCCCCTTGTTACCTCGGCACGGAGAACACACGGGAATGCGGGTGGCGTGGGGCGCCGAGGCCAATGGGGAAGGACCTGGAGGGCCCGGCGAGGCGTTTGGGTCTGTCTGTCGAAGGGCGTGGAGCTGGCGTGACGTGACCGTGAGCATCGAGGGTGTCTGCTGTGGCAGAGATGAGATCCTGGCTTGGAGGGGACAGAGTGGAATCTAGGTGAGAAGCGACGAGCCCGGGCTTCTGGGACGCAGAGTCTGCGTTCGAGAACTAATTAGCGAGGCTAATGTGCCAAGTTACAGGTGGGGGGCAGGGAGCAGGCTGCAGTGGGGCGCCGGTGGGGCGCGGGTGAGGGGCGCGGGTGGCCGGGGCGTGGCGCGGGGTGGTTGGGTCCCACGCGAGAGGTGAGGAGGAGTCTCCTTTGGACACGGGGACTCTGAGGCATCTCTGTGGAAATGACTAAGAGCCACCAGTGTGGGTCTCGTGCTGGGAGATGTGACCCGTGCCACAGGAATATGGGGTTGGGGCCGGGAGGGAAGACAGAGCAGGGGGTGGGGACGTCCTGGGGACACCAAGCAGGACAGCAGCAGGGTGATGAGCTTGAGGGAGGGAAGAGGCCGCAGGAGAACGGGAGCTGAGTGTCGCCTCAAAGCAAGGGGAGAGGGGATGAGGTGAAGGGCGTCGTCGGGTGCCTGTGAGGTCAAGCTAGGCAGGGATCGAGCTGTCCCCTCCCAGAACTGGCACTTCAGAGGGCAGACGGTGCAGATTATGGCATTGATGGGTCCGTGGTGGGGAGGACGGGGGACTGAGTGGTGACAGGTAGCATGGTAGCTGGAGGTCGTGTGCATGTGCGTGAACTTATGAACGGGAGAAACGAGTTTATCTGTAGGTGGAAGAGGCAGAGACTGGGCGGGTTTGGAGCCGCATCACGGGGGGTGCACGGGGCGAGGATGGGGACACACAGGAGCGGGGACGGTCCCCCGGGAGCCGGCCGGGCTGGGAGAGAGGCACCCGCAGGGCGAGGGCAGTGGGTCTGGGGCGTTCGGAGTGGAAAGCGGGGTGGGGGGAGGGGAGGCGCTGGGAGAAACCGACTCGGTCTCCAACCTGGATTCGCAGAGATCGCAGACTCAGAATCTTCACGCGCTGCCATATTTAACAAAACTTTTTTAGAAAATAAATAGCAGAAAAATGTAACAAACATTCATTTTCGCAGAATTAGCAACTTTCCGTGTTTCGTCGGCCTTTTTCCCGTATGTTTAAAAACAGCGCGAGTGACGGGTGCACACGCTCTTCGGAAAGCACATCACAGAGGGAGCGAAAACCCCCTCGGGGCACCCGTGGCCTCGCCCGTGTCCACTCGGGGAAGGCCCCTGGCGACGTCGCCGTGCCCCCTCGCCAACCGGACCCCACAGAGGAGCGCCGGAGGCCACCGCGGCTGCTCTGCTCACATGTCCGGGCCGGGCGGGCGGCTCGTCTCCGCTCCACGCAGCCTCGTGAGAGGCAGGGACAGGGGACAGTGAGCGCGTGAGCAGACAGCCTCCGCGGTGGCTGCGGGACGGGAGACTTACTGGGACGGCTACTGTCGCCCGAGGGTCGGTGTCCCCAGAGCCACACGTGGACACTCAGCCCCTCAGGCGCTGGTGCTGGACGGCGCCTCCGGGCCGTCCCGAGAGCAGGGCCCCCCGAACGGGCCCGTGTCCGTCAGGGGCTGTGGGAGCCCAGCCCCCCGCCCATGGGGACAGTCAGTGCAGCCGGACGGACGGACGGCCGGGAGGTGGACGCGGGGCCGTGAGTGGCGCACGGAGGGGCCCCGAGCGGCTGCTCTGGTGACACGTCAGCAGCAACGTCCTTTTACTGTTTCTGCTCGGGATTCGTGGGGTCTCGAGTCCGCAGAGGGGTGTCCGCCAGCATCTCCGGTGTCCTTCAGTCTTCGGCTCCTTAAACGTCACCTCTGTCCTTCGCCTCCCTTTTCCAGTGACCCCAGGGAGAAGCAGGTCTCCCGGAACCCTCTGTCCGGCCCTTTGTCCCGCATTTGCCAAGTTTTGCTGCAGCTCCCGGGTCATTTCCTAACACGACCAATGGGTCTTCGGCCAGCGCCGGCCACGTGAGCAGAGGTGGCTTGCTGGCCTCCAGCTCACGGGACCCGCGGCGTGGCGAGCGTTCAGGGTCCAGAAGTGGGGGAAGCGTCTGTGACAGCAAGAGCCATGGTCGTCAGCCCCCTCCCACCCTGGGCCACTGTGGACATCACTTTTGCCCCGTCACCGAGGGCCGACGTGCTCAGATCCCACGTCGATCAAATCGGCGGGCTGTGAACCTGAGCACGGAGCAGTGGCCAGGGCCGTCAGGCCCCTCCTGGTCTGTGAGGCCGCGTCCTTTCCAGCTGCATCACCCACGGGGTGTGAGAGGACGTCGCCCGCCGTGTCCCGCCCTGTGCTCAGAAGCGGACGTGGCCGTCCCAGAGCCATGCCGCGTCGGCTCCCCACCCCCGGGCACGGTGCTCGTCGCTTCCGGCGGGAGCTTCGTTAATCTTGACTTGGGGCCCACGGTGGTCACACTCTACCCTGCTCCTTTATCTTTCAGTGAAATGGCTCCGGGAAGCACGGTTATTCCTGGCGACCACCGGGTGGGGTGGGTGGGGACTCGGCTATTTGGTGCCCAGGCTCCCCATCCCCCAATTTTTAGCCAGGGGCCCCTGGTTGAGCCCCATCAGCTTCTGCCTCAGACTGTCCCTTCTCTTCCCTTTGCGTGTGAGACATACAGACACAGGACAGGGGCCCAGGCTGCGCTGGAGGGCCCTGCGGGGTGCCAGCCCGTCCCAGTGCCTGAGGGGGAGGTTCTCTGGGGGAGGTGAACTGGACCTTTGGCAGGCAGGTGGGATCTGCCTTCTGCTGAAACAGTCAAGCTGTCAGGTCACTGGGGGAGCTTAAGTTAGTGGCTTGACCGCACAGGGACCAGGGACCAACCCGTAATCTTTTGTCCTACCAAGAGCTGCTGACAAAGCTCACTTATTATCTCTTTAAAGAAATAAATTTGTATTCCATTTATTTGCTTCTTAAATTAGGAACTGTGAACATAAAACTTTATCAAATAAGCACAACAAATAATAAAAATGCAAAATTCGGACTGGTGACAACGTGGACAGCAGACAGAGAGCAAGGCTGGAGGGTAGGCAGCGAGGCACAGGCGGGGGGGCGAGGGGTACAGGCGAAGACCCCGCTCGGGAGGTGGTGGCCGTCCCCGTGGCCCTTGGTGACATCAGAGCCATCTTCTTTCCTAGCTGCAGGCACAGGCTCCGTCCGAAGGCCAGAGAGCCCATCCCTAAACCTTCCTCTGGTTTATCTGCCTGTCGAGGCAAGTGCCTCGGCTCGGAGCCTTGTCACGGGTCCTCGGCCCGGGGTTGAGGACCTGGTCGCGCTGCTGCTGCTGGCCCCCTTCACGCTGTGCCTCTGCCCCTCCCACGTGCGCTGGCCTGCCTGTCCTCCCTCTGCAGCAGACGCCTCGGCTCCTCTGCTCACCCCGTGTTGTGTGGGGTGACACGGGTGTCTCCGTGTTGTGGTGGGAGCCTCTGAGGTCAGGGGCCACATCTTGGTCACCCTCATACGTCCAGTGACTAGCACAGCCTCGGGACCTGGTAGATGTTTCAAATGTTTGACAAGGAATTAATGAATGAGAAATGAATGAATGAAGTGACCGTACCAGCTTCGTGGCCGACCCTGGGGAAATCAGGTCCTGCTTCCAGCCTCGGTCACCGCGTCTGCCGGGCCCGGCGTGTCCGGGGGCCTGCGTCTTCGCAAACACCCGTGGCTGCTGCAAACGGGCCAGCGCCTGCTGGGCGTCCTCGCTGGACACCTGGCCCCTTGGAGCACAGGCCAGTGCTGGCAGCCGATGACGGACGCAAGACTCGCATGAGGAATTCAGGCCACGGGCAGAGCCACCACCCCCGCTCAGCAGCTCGAGGGCCCCAAGTCACAGCACAGCCACAGGGGAGCGTTATCGATGGCCTGACGCCGAGTTTGGGGACCCGCCGTCCTCACTCGTAATTACGAGGCACAGGATTATGTAAAGGGGCAGAGCTGGTCGCAGGAAAGAGAGATGCTTTGTGCCCGGCGGTGGCACCAGTGAGCTGGGGAGGGAGGCGAAGCCATCCATCTCCGCAAAGCCCTTCTCACGCCTGATGTCCTGCTCTGCGGTGGGGGAGCCGCCAGGTGGTCCCCTCGGCTGCCTGGTGGGCAACCGGCCCGACGCCACCCTGTGCCTTGGGGCTCGGAGCTGAGGGTCCCCAAGGGCGTGTGGCCTTTTCTTGACAAGGAGGGGTGCTGGGCAGAGAGCGGGCGCGCAGTGCCATCGGCTGGAGGAAGGAGCGGGTGACGAGTGGGTTGGTGAGTGTGTGAGGGCAGGTTTTGTGCTGGGCTCTGGCGTAGTGTTTGCTGAATGACGGGCTGACTCGAACGTTTTGCACACGTGTGAGACGGCGGCAGGAAATGAGGCGCTGGGCAGCCCGGCGTCCGGGGAGAGGGCCGGGGCCCGTGGTGAGTGGCGCGGAGTGTGGACTGCGTGTCACGTCACCCAGGCCGGGCCTCGGGGTGGGCCTGGGCGTCTGCGCCTGGCAGACGCCTCTGGGAGGCTGGACGCCCGTGGCCCCCGGGCTGCTGCTCGGGCTGCTGGGGCGGCCGCCTGCCTTTGGCACCTGCGCCGTGCTCTGGGAGGCACAGCTGTGAGGCAGGGCAGTGAGCGCTGCTGTCACAGGTGCGGCTCGAGCAGGCAGCTGACCCGTCTGCCTTCCGGCTCCCAGCCCAGCCCCTGCCCTGACCTTAGGGGAAGAGCGGCCACCGCCACCCGCAACCTCTCTCTCAGTTCGTTTTCTTTTGAAGACCTGCCTGCCGCGCGCTCGCTGGCGCCCGGGCTCGCCTGTCACTGGCTGTCACAGCACTCCCCGGGCTGGACCCAGATGGGCTAGCCGTGTCTTGGCTGCCCGTGAGCTGGAGCCATCTGTTCCCGAGAGGGACCCGACATCAGGGAAGGGCAGACAGCCCTCAGCCCCTCTGGGTCAGGGCGAGAGCTCAGGGCAGCTGAAGCTTCTGGTCCCTCCCGAGGCTACGCCACGGTCCTCGCCATGTGCCACGTGCCACGTGCCCTCGTCTCAGCCACCTCCTGCTGCTGCTCTGTCAGCAGGGACCCCCACCCCTCGGTCCCCATGGCGAGGAGTGTCCTGGAGTAGAGACAGGGCGGGAGCCATGCCGCTTCTGTGGGCAGCTGACCGGCTGACCGTGCTGCGTTCTCAGCGGGGAGCAGAGCTGGGCTGCAAAGTCCCCTCAATGAGCCCAGAGCAGAGCAGAGGTGGGAATGAGCAGAGCCAGCGTGGAAGCCAGGGACGGCCACGTGCGCGGCCTCTGAGGGTCGCAGGCTGGTGTTTGACACTCCAGGAGGTCGTTGCTGTCCCCCACCCCCAAGAACTTGTTCTTTTGCTGAGTGACTAACCGAAGGCAGCTACCTCTGTGACAAGCCAGAGGCTCTGGGGACCAGGGAGCTGAGAAGCGCCAGTTCGACCCGAGTTTCAGCTCAGCCAGCCGTGTCCCCGGCCTCGGGGGCCAGAGCGTCACCGGGCGTGAGGCGGGGCTGCACACCGCAGGGTGAGGGGTGGGCCAGCCGGCCCTGCAGGAGGGCAGACACACCCCCAGGCGACCTGGCTGCCCACTGCTGGAAGCATTTGGCTGCGCATTCCCTGGGAAATGAGAGCTTTTAGGAAAAAACTAATGACGAAAAAAAAAAGTCTGAGGGCTGCATTGCGGTGCCCGAGCCAGGGGTATGGGCCGCTCGCGCTGTCTGAGGCTCCAAGCTCCCGCGCCCGCCTCCCCGGCCAGGGCCTCCTCGCCCCCGACAGCTGCTGCCACAGCCCCGGGGGCCACAGGCGGAGGAAGCGGGTCACCAGCCATCCTGCCGCCCACTCCGCACTGGCCCGGGCAGGATGGAGGGGCATCGGCGGAGGCAGAGGCAGAGGTGACAGCTGGAGGGGGACAGCGGGGGGCACAGTGGCCTCCGCTGCGTCTGCGGCCTCTGTCACGACACCCTGGTCCTCTGTGACACCGAGGGTGCGTCTCGCTGTGCACCGCCGCTCCTGACACCATCCCATTTCCTCCTCTTTCTCTCCAACGAAGGGGGCCGGGTGGCCTTTGTCACCCCCCGGCTTCGTTTCCTGGCTCAGGGACGCGGAGCCGTCAGAGCTGGAAGGGACCGTCAGGGTCCCCCCCGTTCAGTGCTTTCGTTCGCAAGGGGCCTGAGACCCGGGCAGCAGTGACTTGCCAAGGTCACTCAGTGGCTGGGCAGAGCTGGGCCAGGGCAGAGCCAGATGTGGTGCAGGAAGTGGGGACACGCTGAGCGACAGCAGGCGTGAGGGCCCCAGGAAGCTTCCGCTGACTTCCTGCTGGTCGGTGGACGAATTTCTGAGAGGCGGCAGTGCTGGCAGAGTGCCGGGTGCAGGACCAGTGTCCCCACACCCTCAGCGGGCTCCAGGACGCTGGCCCCCGACGCCTCGGCCCTCACCCTCCAGAGCCCTGTGCCGGGGCCGGCTCCAGCCCGTCTTCCAGAGCTGGTCAGGGACGACAAGGGCTCCCAGGGCCTCAACTGTGCTGCTGCCGCCTGGGGGTCAGAGGGAGGCCAGGCTGCGGTATTGCCAGGACCCCAAAGCCAGCCCTGGGCTCTGCTGTGCAAGGGAGCAGACCAGAGGCCGTGAGCCACCTGTCCACAGAGCCGTCTGGCCGCTGCCTCTCTGACTTGTCCCTGGGGCCACCAGGCAGACCCCAGTCTCTCTGCCACGGCTGAAGAACCGAAGAGAGAGCAGCTCTGTCCCCAGGGACTGGGCTCCAGGTCGGCCTGGCCGGGGACAGAGGCCTCCAGGTCCTGGGCATCTCTGGGACTCCCCTGTGGGCACGGCCCTTGCATGGGTGGCCGGATGGGCCTGGGCTGATGAAGAGACTTTGTGCCACTGACTGCGAGACTGGCCCCGCCTGTCCCACCCTGAAATGTGAACTGAGCGGCTTCCAGTTAGGGGGGGCCACACCTCTCTGGATGTCCCCTTTCGAGGACACAGACTCACTGGGTCTTGTCCAGAAGAGTTTGGCCAAGATGGCGGAGGCAAAGTCTGAGTCAGAGCGGAAGGGGCACTGGAGGCCAGATGCGGGCAGAGCAGTGAGAAGCCCGTCTCCCCGCACAGAAGCCTGTCCTTCCGCGCAGGGTCTGGGGTTCAGAGGGTCCAACCTGCCCAAGTCGCGTCAACGTCAAGCAGGTGCCCCACCCCCCAAGAGGCCCTGAGGTGACGGTGGACAGAGAGGCTGACGACCACTGCACAGCAGCCAGCTGCCTCCTGCTTTGGCCTCAGGCTGCGTTGTCCCAACGCACGGGGCCGACTCCTGTCACCGAGTGCCCCGTCCATGTCAGACTGATGCCCGAAGCTGGATCTGGGACTGTCTCCTGTGGAAAGGCAGGTGCCACACTGGAGGAGGAGAGACAGGAAAAGCTCGGGGGTCTGAGGCGGGTCCTGGGAAGACGGGATGGAGGCTGAGCCCCCGACACTCCCTGTCACCCCCATGTCCGCAGGCCCCGGTGCCTTCCTCTGCTGTCCCCGCCCCCTGGACACGTGCCTGCTCCCAGCAAGCCAGGCTTCTGAGCGCGGGTGCCTCTCAAGTCAAAGCACGAGAGGCATCCCCTCCCCAGACACGTCGCCCCCTGCTCACCGGCCCGGGTCTGAGGGTGCAGCTTCCCCAGACAGTGCTCCAGCCGGATGTCGGCTCTGAGGGACACCACTGCAGACTCCGCTGTCACTCGTCGTGTGGCTTACTTGAAAAGGTCCTTCGAGTTTCTAATTCTGTGAAATGGGGGGAGTAGTGCGCCCACAGAAACATGCTCCCGAAAGCTGTAGGAAAAAGGCAGGAGCCCCCGGGGCGGTCAGCCTGACAGACGGGCTGCGCTGCAGTGGGCAGAACTGGTCAGCGCTGGAGACCAGCGGGCAGCACTGCTCCCGGCCGCGGAGGAGCCAGCCTGCCGCACGGCTCCACGCGGCGCAGGGCGCTGCCGACCCCTGAGCCAGCGCGGGCGGCCGGGGGATCCGTGCTGCGCGGAGGGACAGGGCTGCCGCCCGCTCTATCCCGGAAGCGAGGGCCGGAAGGGCCACTGGGTGAGGCGGGGGCGAGGACGTGGATGTGGCATCCCCGGGGGGAAGGCTGGGAGCAGGGGGAGCTGTCCGCTCCTTTATGCCTTCAACCACACTCCATTGCCGGCAGGGGCTGACGCGGCCGTGCCCGGGATGGCGCCATCAGTCTGTCCTTGTCCCTTTCATCTCTGTCCTGTCATTGAACTCCTCATTGTCGGTGAGAGAGCTGGGGCTTAGAGAGGGTACATGCCTCGCCCGAGGTCACATAGCACCCAGGTGGCACTTTGCGGATTTGAAGACGCCGAGCCTCAGAACCCTAAGGTTTATGTCACTCTGTGCCAGGCTGTCCTGTCCTGGAGCTTACGGTCTAGTGGGGGGAAAGTAAGGACAAGAAATGACAAGGGGACAAGTGCTGCAGAGAGAAGCACAGGGCACACGAGGGACAGGCGTCGGGGAACAGACTGGCCCGTGAGGGGCTGAGGCAGGCACATCGGCACGTGCAGAGGCTCTGGCGGGAAGAGCACGGCCCTTTCGAGATCCGCCGGACACTGTCACTGCAGCTGGAGCACAGAGGGCGAAGGAGCCAGCGCCAGGTGGAGCCGGAGGGTGGGAGGGCCACACGGAAATGCTGGACGGGGAGCCTGCAAGGGGGCCGGCAGGAGGGGGTGGAGCTGAGGCCGCACACCCGCCAGCCGGGTCCCCAGCCCCCGCTCCACACCCTAACTCCGCACCGAACCTAACAGGGCCTTGGAAGCCTTTGGGCGCTTCCGGTGCCTTGATGGAGTGACAGGTCGTCCCTTCCTGCCCGTTGCCACCTGGGGTCCCAGAAGACCCAGGGAGTGAGCTCAGGGCTGTCAGCTGCTATCGCCGCCCTGTGGCTGGCCTGGGGCATCTGAGCCCACCTCAGCTGCCGCTTCTTCAGGGACCACAATGCTCCCACCTCCTGAATTTAACCCAGCTTCCGAGATGTCCCCTATCCTTCTGTACCCCATCGGAACCCCCTGCCCCAGGAGGGCAGAGAGCACGCCGCGAGAAGCTCGCACATCGCACGCAGCTGTTCTGCGGGGCAGCTGGCCCCGCACGGATGCTGAATCTTCTGTAATTGGACCCTGTTTTCCTGGGGCAGCTTCGAGCAAAGCTCAGGTATCTTTAGATCCATTTTACCGGAAGGAGCCGCGGGAGTCATTGTCTCCATCTCCCTGCGTCCAAGCAGCACCGCACTGCAGACAGGAGGGTGGAAGCTGCCCTGGCCGGCAGGTGAGCGCCCTGGGACCCTCAGCATCAGGAAGCCGGAAGCCTAACGCGAATGCAGCGCCTGAGCTTCCCGCCCTTCTCTCCCTCCTCCTGTCAGAAGCAGCTCCCGGAACTTCAGAGAGAAGCGTTTCTCTCCCCAGGGAGACCCGGAAGCGGGACAGCCAGGTGACAGGTGCGGGAGGCCCGCTGCGTGTGGCTGTGGAGGTGTGGGGGGCCCCCGGCGCCCTCCTGCAGCATCTGACCTTGAGCCCGTAGGCCCCAGGTCTCTTTCCCTCTGAGGAAGGCGCGGGTCCCGGTCCTGCCCCCACCACTCGGCCCCGCCGCATGCGGTGGCGGTGGCGCGCGCGCCCGCACTCGCCGGCAGCCTGGAAATCCCCGAGTCAGCTTTTCCTGCAGCCCAGGGCCGCCGAGGGGGAGCGCCTGCCGCAGCGCTGCGGCGGGGGGCGGGAGGAGGGGAGCCCGGCGGCGCCCAGGCAGCGGGAACCCCCGCGGCGCCGCGGGCTCGCTGGGGCCCAGCCGCCCGGAACGCCCCGAGTGAGGCCCGCCCCGGCACCGCACCGTCGCTTCCTGGGTGAACCCCACAGTGCTCAGGCTTCTGAGTACGAAGAACGGAAGCAACGGATGTGGCCGCTGCTGAGGGTGGGGGACAGGGGGCCGCGCGGGAGGGGGTGCGGCCGCGGAGGTCAAGGGCGAGGGCTGGGAGCCTGACACCAGCCCAACTCCGCCGCCGAGCGGCGTCCTGGGGTCGAGGCAGAGGGGGGCGCCAGGCTCGCAGCCCCCGCCGCTCCGCCGCCTGCCCGAGCCGGGCAGGGGGGGGGCCTCGCCCGCCCCGGAGGGAGCGAGCGGGGCGGGAGGTGGGAGGCGGGAGGCGCCGCGTGCCCACGGCCGAGGCCGGGCCCAAGGTCCTGTGCTGCAGACACTCTGCCCCCGGGGGCCCTCGGCCCCGCTCTGTCATCCGCGGGGTGCGGGGGGGGGTGCGGAGCCCTGCGCGCCAGCAGGACTGCACCCTTGGGACCGAGGCGGGGTGGTCGCGGTCCGAGCTCTCGGAGCGGAAGCCCCGCCCGCGCCCCGCCCTTTGTCTCCATCACCCCTCCCCCCACTGTCCCTCTCCCTCCGGACTCTGGGAGCCTTCGGCCTTGAGCCCTGACGCTAACCGGCTCCCTGCGGCCCCGCCCCCTGCCGGTCCCCGCACCCAGGACGCTCCTAAAGCCGGTGGGCGCTGAGGGCGTTGCAGGAGCGGGCGGGGACCCCTCCGCATCGCTCCGGGGGCGAGGAGCTGGCCCCGCCACCCCAAACTTCTGCAGGGGTGCGCCAGCTGGAGCCCCTTTCCCCCACCCGCGTCCCCTCGCTCACGCCTCCCCTCCCCGCCACCCCGTGCGGAGGGGGCGCGGAGGAGGACCCCGCGGCGGGGATCGCCGGGGCTGGCGGGGCCGGGCCGCGCCGCGCCGCGTGCGGGCGGATGTGAGCAGCATGTCAGGTGGCGGCGGGGCAGCGGCTCGCGCTGTTACTACCGCAGAGCGCGCGGCGCGGGCGCCGGAGCCGCAGCGGCCGGCGGCGGGAAGGGGCGAAGCGGACCCCGCCGTCCCGTCCCCCGCGCTGCCCACGAGCCCGGCCTCGGCGCCCGGACGCCCGGGGTAAGAGGGACGCCCCCGTCCCCGGCGAGGCCGCGTCCCCGAGGGCCTGGCGCGTGGGCGGTCGCCGGTCGCTGGACCCGGACAGTCGGACTTCTGGGCTCGGCGCTCGCGGCGGGATAAACTGAGTGCGGGACGGAGCGCGGGGCGGGCTCTGGAGATCCGCTCGCTCGGAATCGCCCGGTTAGTCCCGGGGTAGGGGGTCCCGAAAGTCCCCGGGGACACCCCTCTCTCGACCCGGTTCTCCTCGCGGGAATCGGGGCGGGCGCGGGCGGGGGCGGGGGCGGGAAGGCTACGGCGCCCCGGCCGAGAACGTGGGAAGGCGGGGGTCAAGGCAGTGCGGAGAAAGTGGGCGCGGGGAGCCTGGGACCCCCGTCCCCCCGCAGTGGGGAGGAGCCGGCGGGCCCACGCGCGGAGCTCGCTTTCCTCGGCGCCCCGCGCCCCGCCGCAGCCGTGCGGGACTGGGACGAGCAGCGGCATCTTCTGCCGCTTCCTCTCCCGAAACTTTCTCGTTCTCGTCAAACGTCGCGGCTGGGTGAACGGAGATGGGGGGGGGGGGAGCGGGGCAAAGCTGAGGGTCCAGCCACGGCCCGCGTTGGTGAGCTGGGTGGGGCAGGGAAGGGGCGCCGGGCAGTAAGAGCGCATGCTCCGCTCCGGCTGCTGTGTGACCTTGGACGAGCCGCTGCACAACTCTGAGCGTCAGGGTGATGGAGGCGCGTGGGGGCGAGGATGGGGACCAGGGCTCAGGGGCGTCGGGTGCGCCAGGCCTCGGGCGCCTGTCCCCAGCCTGGCGCTTAGGGGGCTCCGCCTTCGGTCCGGCCTCTCTGCCTCTCTGCGCGAGCTCGCGTCCCCTTCCTGTGCGGAGCTGTGCGCGGGCCTCCCGGGGCTGGCAGGAGCCTCTGTTCTCGCCTGGTCTCTGTCCGTGGACAGTGTGCCTACCCCTCCCGGCCTCGGCGTATTCATCGGAAGTGGGGCTTTGGAACGGAGGGTGTCCGAAGCCTCTCTCAGCCCCTACGCCGCGCCCCAGGGGTGCAGCGAGGCCTGCTGGGGGTGCAGCCTCACCAGTAGCATTCCTCCTGGTGGCCTGGCCTCTGGGGACTCGGTAGCTCCCCTCCCCCAAAGGCAGCAAGGTGGGCTTCGAGTCCCTTCCCCCCATCCTCAGAGCCTCCAGCAGTGGGGACAGCGGCAGCTTGGTGCAGCGTCCTCTGCGGGCGCAGAGCCTCGCTGGACAGCTCCTCGGGGAGTCCTGTGCGCTGAAGGGGGCTGTCAAGGGCCCCCCAAGGTCACTGTCTGTCCCTTGGCTCTAAGCAGGCTTGCATCCACCCCAGACAAGGACGACTTGAAGGGGTCCTGATCAGAAAGCTCTGCACTGACAGCCCGCAGCTCCCCAAAAATCTGGGGGGGCGGAGCCAAAGTCTAGGCCCCCTCTGGTTCGTGTGCCTCGTGAGTCCCCATTTCCCTTTTCTCTCCTGGACATGGGGAGGGTTGACCTAGGTGACCCCCCAGGCCCTTCCTGCCCAGCAACTCAGGCTGAGGTCTGAGGACAGGAAGTGGGCTTGGCTGGGCGATGGGGCCAGTGGCCTCCAGGACCCTCCAGTGCACTGGCCTTGTGCCCCCAGCAGAGACACAGCTCGAGACAAATGCCCCGTGCGAATGGAGCCACTCCAGGCCCTGCACGCCCAGCAGCGTCCTCAGTCCCCGGCCCTGCTGGGTGTTAGCAGGTGACCTTGAGCAAGTTACTGGACATTCTGAGCTTCAGTTAGTGGTGGCACTTTAGGGTTGTCGTAGAATGCTTAGTGCCACGTGAGCCCTCTGCGCCCTCGATGAGTGGCAGCTGCACTGGCAATGATGGTAAAGGCTGGCAGCAGGCAGCAGGCAGCTGGCACCTCTCGGGACAGTGGCTGTGGGCAGCAGGGGAAGATTTCGGGACTTGCAGGGTGATCGCCAGAGCCACCTTGCGGATAGAGGACACCAGTCTGCTCCCACCCCCGCACCCCCTCCCTCTGCCCGCCTCCCCCTCCTCCCTCTGCCCCAGCCCCTCTCCTCTGCTCACTCCTCCTCCTCCCACTCCTTTGCCACCACTCCTCTGCCCTCCCCTCATCCTCTTGCCCCCCGCCCCCTCCTCCCTCTGTCTCTCGCGCCCTCTCCCTCTTTGCCCTCTCCCTCACTTTACCCCTCCCTCCCTCTGCTCTCCGCCCCCAGCCTCTCCCCAACTGGTAGCAGAACCTTCTTGAGAATGAAAGAGCCGGCCCCACTTTCTGTGGTCTCACGCCGATGCCCCTGCTGTGTCCCCGCTCTCTGCCACCCTGTTTCTCTGTGGCTGGGACAAGGCCGGCCTTCCGCTCACAGCTGCCCCCCCGGAAAGAGTGGGCTGGGACGAGGGAGGGCTCTGCCTCCATGGGGGGTCCCGACCACGTGCCCTGCCGGGGTGGGCAGAGGTGTGGCAGGGCCAGCACTTGGGGTCCCCGGACGTGCTGTGTGACCTAAGGTGGCCACAGCCCCTGGGCCTCGGTTTCCTCATTTGTGAAGTGGAAGGTTGGTTCGGGTGAGTTCGTTCTAACCCTGTTGGTCCCGCCCTCGCCCAGGCTGAGGCCGGGTGTGTGCGTGTGTGTGTGTGGGCGGTTGTTGGTGCCCTCAAAGCCTCGCTCACTGTTCCTCGGGCACGGTCCTGCGACAGCTTGAGGCAAGTGTGGCAAGGGCCTAGCTTTGCAGGCAGACGGATCCAGGTCCTCACCGTACTCTCTCCTTATTGGCTGTGTGACTCTGGGCAGGTTCCTGGACCTCTCTGAGCCCCAGCTGTCTCATCTGTGAAGCAGAGTCATACCACCCGCTTGTTAGGGGAAGGGTGGGGACAGGCCTGTGCGCCAGCTTCCTGCTTCCCCTCCCCACTGCCCACGGCTGTGGCTTCGGGAGTTTGCAAGCTCTGCCCTTGACCCATGGCCTGTGGAGCGGGGAGCTGGGCCACAGGAGCGGCAGGCTGAGCGTGTCTGTCACAGGGAGGTGTGGAGGCTGGCAGAAGGCTCCTGGCGGTGGGGACGCAGACTTGATGTGCAGCCCTGTGTCCTAGGTCAGTGATGAGGGCAGTGTACCGCAGCAGGAGGTGCTGACGGGCGGGGGGTGTCATCTGGCCCTGGTTTTGATGAGGGGGAAACTGAGGCTCAGAGAGCGGAGCCCCTTGCCCAGAACCACACGCATGCCAGCCCACCTGCCCCTGGGGACCCTGGCACGGTGCTGTCCCCCGCCCCCCCCCACATGCACCGAACAGCTACGTCTGTCTCTCCTGAAGCCAGAACATGAGTGAAAACGCCTTTGGTGCCGTGGAAGGGACACGGGGTTTGGGGGGGAAGCAGCTCCTGCCCCAGACGCTGCGGTCATCACATCTTCTATGCCCACCTGGCAGATTAAAACTCCGAGTGACAGGACGAGCGCAAGGGGGCCCCGGTCAAGGGGGCGGGGGGCAGGGAGGCAAGTCCCCAGCCATGCCCCACTGCCCAGCTGGGGCCCCCGGGCAGCTGCAGTGCAGGGGGGGTGCCGGGCAAGGGGCCGGGCCCTCCCAGGCCGTGGAGCGAGCTCTCTCAGCCATGTCAGAAGCCTGCTGACAGCCGTGCCCTCTGAGAGGAAGGGGACAATGCCAGGCCCCTGCTCTCAGCTCCACGGGCAGCACTGAGTAAAAGAAAGTCAATATTTGCCCTGTGCCGAAGGACAGGAAGTAGGTCTGACTGGGGGAGGTGGCTGCAGCCCGGGCCCTGGTGGGCGCTGCCTTCCGAAGGGGGCTCTGGGTTTGCTGCATCACATAGCCCTTTGTGCCTCGGGGACACCCCGCTCCCCGCTCCCTCATAGATTCCCTTGTTGTTTGGAGGAGTGGGGCCGGGAAGGCTCTGCAGAGTGCCTGGCCGTGGGACAGATGGCTCACTGACCCGCCGAAGCCTTGAGAAAGGCTTTCTCCCCATGTGGCCCCCGAGCCCAGGGGACATGGGGACAGTCCTTGGCAGGTCAAGACCAGCTGGGAATGAGTTTTCTCTGCCCGTTTTGTCACCGTTCTGTTTTTCTTCTCTGCCCTGCTCCCTGCTCTCTGCGTCCTGAAGTCGGGGCGGGGGCGTTGGGGGAGGAGGGCCGAGACCCGCAGCTTCTCCTCGGCTGAACCCTTGGCAGCGGCCGGACACCTTCGTGGCCCTCCAGTGACGGCCCTCTCACTGGGGGGATCGCGCCTCAGTGGTTTAGCTACCGCACTGGGCAAGTCATGGGTGACATTGCAGCACGAAGGCTCGTGTGAGGTTCGGAGGGACTTCCTGGGGCAGGGGCACCGCAGGGTAAGTGGGCGCGTCACGCTTGCCTCCCTACTGGGAGAGGAACCGCTGTTACTGCCCCCAAAGAGGCCACAGTGGTGTTCCGGTGCCACCCAAGACCAAGCCTGGTCCCGTGGCCCAGAGTGACACCCAGCTTTGCTCTAGCTGAGTGACTGAGTGACAGTGACTGAGTGACAGAGGCCCTGGGCCTGGCCTCCGTCCAGCCAGCCCTGGCTGCAGAGACACTGCAGCCCGTGGGGCCGTGGGTGTCTGTCCCAGAGCTGCCAGCTCTGCCTGGCTGCAGCCAGCTCCCCGCTGCTGGCCGGAGCTCGCTTCGGGGCGGCCGGCTGCTGGGGGCACATTGTGGCTGTCCCCATGGCCCGCAGCACAGGGCCAGGAAGAGCACAGCCCGCTCCCTGCCATGGGCTTCCTGTGTCTGTGCTCCACTCTCTGGGGGCCGGTGCCGAACAGGGCTGCCCGGGCTCAAAGGCCAGCTCCTGCGGGGGCTCGGCCGAGCCGCTCAGACGCGTGGTGCCTGTGAAACAGCCTGTGCGCACGGGGTCGGCGCGAGGGTTTCGTGCGATGACGTTTCTATCAACCTCCAAGAATCATCAGCCGCTGGCACGCGGCGCTGTAAAGCTCATGCTGGTTCTTAAAACTGAAAAAGACGTTTTGCAGCAAAAGGAGCGGAGCAGGGGAGAGGGCGAGGCGGGCGGGGGTGGGGCGAGGCGGGCGGGGGCGTTCGATCGGAGGAGTCGAGGACCCACGGTCTCTGCCACTGAGTTGCTGCATGTGGCCCAGGCAGGCTGGCTCCTCCCGACCCTGGACCTTCGTGGTCTCCATGTGAAAGTGGGGACAAAGATGACCGTCGCCTCTGCCAAGATGTCCTGGATCCAGTGCGGTGGGGCAGGAGATGGACGCGGTGGCCTCCGCTTACGGCCTGCAGGCTTTCTGGCCGAGGCCCTGGCCGGTCCATCTTGTTACCAGACCTGGCGGGTGGCTCTCCCCACGGGGACCCGGGTGGCTCTGGGCTGAATCTGGCCTCTGTGTCTGCTGGTCCTCGCTGGCCGGGAGAAGGGATGGCGGGGTTGAGTCCGCAGGGTGCCCGTGCTCCTGAGGCCCTGTCTTTCCCCTGCCCCGCCACCCAGGCTTCCTACAGAAGGTGTCGGGCCTGGTCTGCTGCCTGTCTCCTCCTGTGACCTCGAGCTCTGAGCCCCCTGAACACCTTCCCTCTGGAAGCTGGAAGCTCTCAGACTGCGGAGCAGGAGAGCTCCCTGAGTGGCATCGCTGGGGGGCAGGATGAGAGTTTTCCGGAAACGTGTGAGGGAGATGGGTTGGCGGCGTCTGGGGAGGGTCCCAGGAGCTTCGAGACAGAGCCTGGACCTGGACTTGGAGTCAGGCTTCGTCACTTGCATGATGACTCCAAGGCAGGTGCGCACTGCAGCGTGTGTCCAACCTTCTGTCCCACCGGACAATGTTGCGGGGCTGTGGCGGGTGCCCACACGCACACCTGGGGACAATGGCCAGACACCTGCATTTCCCCGCCGTGTGGCTTCAGGAACGCCCGTGTCCCTTTGAGCCCAGTTCCGGTCCCTGGGTGCAGGCCGGGATTCGGGCTGGTGTGGCAGGAAGCATCCTGGTCACCAAGGCCCCGTGTCCTCGAGGCGGGTGGCCAGCCCTGAGGCTCCTTCCCGCACTCACCCTGTGCGAGGGCCATGCTGTCGCCCAGCAGCGAATCCCAGGTGGACGTCCGGGGCCTCGGTCACTGCCCAGTGTGTGAACGGGCCAGGGCCGAGCAGGTGGAGGTGGCCCTGGCCTGGGGACCGCCCGTGACCGCCAGGCCCCTGCCGTCCCGGAGCATCACGGTGGGATGAAGACTCAGACCCGCGAGGCTGTCCTGGGGACCTCGGGTCCCATCCAGGCCACCACCATGTTCCCCCCAATCCTGCCTGTGACGTCCCTCCCAGTCTCCGAGCCGCAGAACTGCCCGGCTTGCGGCGAGTCCGCCCTGTGCCACCGCTGAGGCTCGCGTGTGGCGGGAGCGCCGGCCGCCGGCCAGCTCGCAGCTCTGCCTGCTCCATAGGCTCGCGTCGCTCTTGGCTGAGGTGTGACTTGGAGTCACCAGGTGTGTACAAACATGGCACGCCCCCAGAGGGCCCCGTGTCCCCACCCGTCACCGTCAGGACTCCCTGCCGACCCTCTGAAGGTTGCCATTCCCATCTCTGGTCCCTTCTGCCACACTCTCCCCAGGTGACTGTCCTCCCAGCCCCTGCCACCTTGTGCCAACGGCTCCCAGCAGCCCCCTCCCGGCAACACCCGCTGCTTCAGCTGGGCCACCCGTGGTGCGTCTGTGTGCCTGTGTCTCTGCACCCTGAGCCTGTCATCTACAGAAGGGAGTGGTGGCTGGAGTGCGCAGCTGCACTCTGCTCCCCGCTTGGAGGGACTGTCAGACCCCCACCCAAGAGCTTGGGAACTAGAAAAAGGGAGCTCAGTGGCCACAGCCTGAGGGGCCACCACGCTGAGTGTCAGAGGGCAGGTGGAGGGAGGGCTTGTCAGTGAGTGGGCACAGGCAGCGGAGAGCCTGGGACAGTGGATAGCCCAGAGAGCGACCCGGCCCAGGTTTGGGCCTCAGAAGGGCTGGGGGCGTTTGTCGGGAAGGCTGCCGGCCTCTGCCCATGGGAGCTGCCGTGTGCCCCCTGCGACCCAGCCCAGCGCCCTGGGAAGGGACGTGGGCATCATGTCATGCTATGCCCACACTGTTCCCGGGCCCCAGGAGCCTCTGAGCAGGTCCCACCCTCATCCTCACTTCACAGGGAGAGAAGCCACCTGCTCAAGCTCACGTGGCCACTAGGGCCGAGCTGAAGCAACGCCAGGCCGTCTGACCCGGGGCCAGGCACTCACTCACATGCGCCCTCCCTGTGCTTCACTTGGCCTCATCCGGCTTCACCTGGCTCCTTCTCCTCAGGGGCACAGCCTCGTAGGCTGGACCCATGCAGAAGTCCACACTGGGACTTTACAATTTGGAGCCTCCCTGAGTCCCCTCCGTCCTCCCGCCTGTTAGCATCCTGACACAGCCGTCCTCCCATTTTTGGCACGGGCATCTGTCCCTCCCCCAGGCCAGGGGAGGACATCTACTTCTTTGGGGAATGTAATTGTGCCCCCGGGACCCGCACGACCCACTTAAGTTCCTGGAGACCACGGCCTGTCAGAGGCACTGGCGGTAATGAGCATCTCACACGCTCCTGGGAGACTAGGCGGCTCGCCCTCTGCCTGCAGCTGACACAGTGATGCCGCCGAGACCCGCCTGCCTCCTGGGGCCGCACGGGGACACCTGCATTCTGCAGTCCCCGTCTGGTCTCAGACCCAGCCCTCGTGCTGCTCATACTTGGATGAAGGTCTCCAGGTGTCTCAGGAACCACGTCTGAAAGCTGAGGGCAGCTGGGAGGGCAAAGCCACTTTGCAAAGGGTGGAGAGAAGGCAGAGGGCCCAGCTCCAAACCTCATGCCCCTTTGGAGGCCGAGGGTCCCATCCCCAGACAGAGGGGCAAGAGGTGACAGTAATGTTGCAGTGGTCCCTTCCACGCCCAAGACCCTGTGGCTCTGAAAGGTGACTCATGCTGGAGTCTGTCTTCCTTATTAGCCGAGGACAGGGCCTTTAGATGTCACTCTGATCCTAGACATGTGGTGTGGCCTGGACCCCAGTTCTCTCTCCCTAGGCCACCTCATTTACCCACATGTGGCCATATGACACACATGCACACCCACCATTCATGCATGGTACCCACACACACGGTGTTTCTGTATGCACATGCAAACACATGATGCACACAGGCACACATGCACTCACATTGCATGTGTTCACACATGGCACAGGTGCATGCACACTCGCACACGTGCAAACACATGATGCACTCACGTTGCACATGTTCACACGTGCACATACACATGGCACATGCGTGCACCTGCACACACTGATCTTTGCCCGGCCTCCCGCCACGCTCCTTCCCAGCTACGTCGTGGGCTCCGCCTGAGTGTGTGGACGGCCTGTCCTTGGCGCTGACACCAGTTTGTGGGTGCGTTCTGCATCACTCGGCCAAAGGGGCCTCACTCTGCCCCCAGCCTCCTCCTTTCCAGGGTCTGAGACTGACTCAGGCCTGGGCCAGTGACTAGCTGTGTGGAGTAGCCCTCGTCCAAGCCGGGGCGGGGGCTGGGGTGTCTCTGACTTTTCTCATAGTGACCGAGGCACCTGCCACCCAGCCCAGCTCTGCTCCTCCCTCCCAACCGCACGTGTGCACTCACACACACCTTGCGCACACGTGCGCACGCACGCTCACGTTGACAGGCCCTTGCTTTCAGCCAAATCCCCAGCCTCCGGCCTGGGCAGGGCAGCGCTCCACAGAGCTGGTGCATTCAAAGCTTGTAACATTCAGTCAAGAAGAAGATGCATCGATTTTTAATGTTCTTTAGCTCAAAACGAAGATGTGCATCTGGCGTGAAGGCTGACTTCTCATGTGGCAGAGCAGCGGCCCATCAATCGCGTCACATAAACACTGCCGAGCCTCAGAGTTCGCTTCCCCCGAGTGCTCCACAGCCTCTGCTCAGTGCGACCAGGACCCCGTGGTCCTACCCTCAAGCCTCACGCTCACAGCTCGTACACACCCAGGTCCTCCGAGGCCCTGTGACACTCTGGGGGCAGACTCCCAGGCCCAACTGTGCATCCCCACTTCCCATGACCTACAGCAGGCACCCCGATGCTTGCTGGTCCCCAAGCTTCCATGTGTCCCCACTCAGTCACCTATCCAGGTTGCTCAGGCACCTGGTGCCAGCCTAGGAAGACCCTGTGTGCATGTGGGGGACCCTGCAGGTGCTGGGTGGGGGGACTCAGCGAGCAGGCGAGGGGCAGAGGGGCCCTTGTCTGCTGGGCTCTGGTGGAGTGCGCTGTGCCTCAGGGCTCACACTGTCTCCCGTTGCTGGGGCCCTGCGGCTGCGGCGGAGGGGAGGGCCCAGGGTTACACAAGGTGCTGAGTGGTAGCAGACCCCACCTGGCCACCGGGCTCTGCAGGCTCACTTCACTCCCACCCACCGCTTCAGCCCCTGTGGGGTGCCTCCCCGAAATCTCTGACCTTTTCCAGTGTGGCCACTGACCACCTGCATCAGAGCGAACAGCCCACTGAGCTGGGCGGGGCTGGGGACCTGCATCTTAACACCTCCCCAGGGGTCTCCCGGGGCAGCCTCCCAGGCCCCTCCGTCCACAGGCCTGACCCCTGCACGCAGCCTTCTCTGCCCAGCGGTGCCGTTCCTGCCCAGGTGGCTCTGAGCCAACAGGCGCTCACTCTGTCCTGCGGTCCCTGAGCACCGGGTCGTTTGTCATCTGCAGCCCTTGCAGCTGCTGATTCTCCAGGGCCGCACCCCGAGCTTTTGGGGAGGGAAATGGGGGCAGCCGTCCAGCCCTGACGACTTGCTGTTCTGGCATCATCTCTGCTCAGATGCAGGTGCCCTGCTCCCTAAGTGGGGCACTGGACGGGGGCCCAGGGTCTTCGACTCTGCTCCCAGCGCTGCCACCAGCAGCTTGTGCTGTGTGGCCTTGGACAAGTCGCTACACCTCTCTGGGCCTCTTCCCACAGGAGCCTTGGGAACTGGTGGCACGTTGTCAGCATCTCTGTTTCCTTAGCTTCTGGTGGGACGAAAAACACCCAAAGAGGGGGTGTGAAAGTCTGTCTCCTTATAGATACCCCGGCACTGTGCAAGTGGCTGGTGAGACCACAGACGTGGGCTAGAGAGCGTGGGTGACCAGAGACAGCCTCTGACCTGCCCAGTTCTTACCATGAGCTTGCTGTGCACCTACTACGTGCTAGTCCAAAGGCCCTGAATTCAAGGGTCTTAAATCCTACTAACAGGAGACAAGTGAAAGACACAACATGCACAGTGTCGGTGATCTGTGCTGTGGAGAGAGTTGAGTGGGGGCTGGGGAGGAGGTGCTGAGGGACCTCGGGGCTGCCGTTAAGTTCGGCGGTGACAGGGACCTCGCCGAGCAGGAGCGGGAGTGGCGTGGAGGTCTGTGGGGACAGCGTTTTAGGCAAGGGAAGGGCAGGTGCCCGTGTGTGTGTGTGTGTGTGTGTGTGTGTGTGTACGGACGCACGCACGTGCAGGAGGCGTGTGTGGCAGCAGAGGAACGGGCAGGGACACGCAGGCTGTGCGGGGATGTCCGTGATGGAATGAGGAGCCTGTGGTTTGTTTTGACAACAGGCCCTCTGCCTGCTGGGCCGAGACATGGTGGGTGACGCACTGGGAGGGCAGGAGCCCCTCCCCACCCAGATCCCCAGGGTGCTCATTCGCCCTTCCCTTCTCATTCACAGCTGTCCCCAGTGCCACCATGAGGAACATCTTCAAGAGGAACCAGGAGCCCATGGTGGCTCCTGCCACCACCACGTCCACGATGCCGGTCGGGCCTGCGGACAACTCCACCGAGAGTGGGGGCGCCGGGGAGACCAAGGAGGACATGTTCGCGGAGCTGAAGGAGAAGTTCTTCAATGAGATGAGCAAGATCCCCTGTGAGTGCCCCTGTGGCGGGCGAGGAGGCCGGAGCTAGGGAGGGCCTAGTGGGCGGGGCCTAGTGGGCGGGGCTGAGGGGCAGCGCTGCGACGGGATTGGCTGGGTTGTTTCCTAATGTTCGGGTTCCAGGCTGGATTATTTGGGGGGCCAAGAATGAGGGCGTGTGGACTGGCGTGATGAGGGGAGCGAGGGGTTTATGTGCCCCAACCTCCAAGGGGACAACGTTCTTGTAAAATCTAGAAAACTCAAAAGGTAAAGCCAAAGTAAGATGAAAAATGATGAAACAAATCACTACTCACGTTCTCCAGTCACACTTGGAAACTACTTTATTTTGGAAGATGGAAAATAAATGTCCCCTTGCTTACTCACTTCCCAGAGGCCCTGCGGGGGAGCAGCCCTAGGGCGAGAGAGGGGCTTTGGGGACCACGGGGAGCCACCCAGGGCCAGCCCCCGGGGTTGAGCATGGGGTGGGCCTCGGGGTCCTCCCACCTGTCTGATAGGGCCCTCCCATCTCCTGGCTGCTGCCATTCCTCGGGCAGGTGCATCCTCAGGCAGCTAAGGGCAGAGCCAGGTGTTAATGATGAAAGCCGCGTCAAGCATCTCACCTGCAGATGCGCAGTGAGCGTGGGACTAGATACGGGGCGTGGGCGCTGGAGGCCGCAGACCCCGCGCGCGCGCGGGGCTGCGAGGCAGGCGGCGCTGACCCGGCCTTCCCCGCGGGGCAGTGCCGCCCTGGGCGCTGGTCGCCATCGCCGTGGTCGCCGGCCTGCTGCTGCTCACCTGCTGCTTCTGCGTCTGCAAGAAATGCTGCTGCAAGAAGAAGAAGAAGAAGGAGAAAGCCAAGGGCGCGAAGAACGCCATGAGCATGAAGGACATGAAAGGGGCACAGGTAGGGTGGCGGGGCTCCCGCCACGAGCGGCCCTGCAGCCCGCCCCCGGGGCCGCGACGGGCCCCCCACTGGGACAAAACCTGGGAAAGAGCGCCCCCAGGAGGCCACACGGGGCCTGGAGACCACCTCTGGCTGGGGCGGGCGGGGCGGGCAGGGCCAGGCGGGCGCCCCTAGGCCGGTCAAATTGGGTTTGCTTTCTGGTCCTTCATCCTTAGGGCTGCTCAGCCCAGAAGGCCCTAGTTCCCTTTTTCGAGCTGACAGAGACTTCTGGCTTCACCTTCCCAGCTGGGGTGACTGGGAAGAATCTTTTGCTCAAGGAATCAACACGGGGGAGGATGGAGGGAAGTGCCTGATCTCAGGAAGTCAGCCGGGGAGCAAAGTGGCCTTTGTGTGCTTGTGTGTGAGCTCGTGTATGCGCGCGCGCGTGTGTGGAGGGGCTTCGGGAACGCCCTGGGCCTGGCCCAGCCCCGCCGAGCAGCTGCGACTTCCCCGGCTGGTCTCAGCGGCTGGGTCTGTTCTTACGGCACTTTCCTCCTCCTCCTGCCTGCGTGGACTCGCCGCTGCTCCCTGCCACCCGGGTGCCCTCCTGGACGCCCTCCGGTAGGTCTTGCCCAGGGTGGGAGAGGCCGGAGCTGGGGGAGGCATTGGGGAGGGGCCGACAAGGGAAGCACCCCCATCCCCCCAAGCTGCTGTGGGGCGCTTGGCACAGCGCCTGGCCTCCCTGCACTGGGCCTCGCAGGGGCGGCACACCCAAGCGCAGAGCTGGGGCTTTGAGGGGCTGTGAGTACCCCGGATAGCACCACGCCCCCTATACCCAGTGCTGAGCCAGGGTCTGCATAGGGGGCTGGCTTCCCGTTGTCCCTGTGCCAAGCTAGGCTGCTCTGTTCTTCTGGTAACGTGTCCCTTCTCCCCACAGCCCCCCGCCAGGACGATGACGATGCAGAAACGGGTCTGACTGAGGGCGAGGGGGACGGAGAAGAGGAGAAGGAGCCTGAGAACCTGGGCAAGCTGCAGTTCTCCCTGGACTATGACTTTCAGGCTAACCAGGTGTGCGGGGCTGGGCCCCTCGCGGCCTGTGCGGGCATCCAGGCCACACAGGTGCCCAGCTGGCTCTCGGGAAGGGCCCCTGGCTAGCTCCGCTGTAGACCTGCCCACCAACTGGGCAAACCCGTCGCCCTCTCAACTTCAGTGTCCCCAATTCTTGGGGGTGGAGATGGGGCCCAGTCTCGCACTAGCAGCAGCCTGCCCTCCCCTCGCAGCTGCCTGCTGCCAGGGCTGGTCCAGGCACAGCCGGTGCCGGAGCAGCCCTGAGACGCCAGCTCTGCTCACTCTCTCCCCAGCTGACCGTCGGCGTCCTGCAGGCTGCCGAACTGCCCGCCCTGGACATGGGCGGCACCTCTGACCCTTACGTCAAAGTCTTCCTCCTCCCAGACAAGAAGAAGAAATACGAGACCAAAGTCCATCGGAAGACACTGAACCCTGCCTTCAACGAAACCTTCACCTTCAAGGTGACAAGGGCTGGATGTCGGTGCCGGGTGTCTCCTGACCCGTTACCAGGTCCCAGCTGCAGGCCTTTCCTTGGTCCTTGGCTGCAGCTGAGGTCCGGGAGGCAGTTCCGTTGGGGACAGTGGCCACGTGTGAGACTCCGCCCAGGCCCCTGGAGGACCAGGATTCCCCACCCTGTGCTCTGCTCCCCAGGTTCAGGGGACTTGTGTCTCTACAGACTGGCCAGGAGTCCCACAGGCCAGAGCTCTGCCCACAGCACCCCTAGCTGCCCTCTCTGCCCCTCTGTGCCTGCAGGTGCCATACCAGGAGCTGGGGGGCAAAACCCTGGTGATGGCCATCTACGACTTTGACCGCTTCTCCAAACACGACATCATCGGGGAGGTGAAGGTGCCCATGAACACCGTGGACCTGGGCCAGCCTGTTGAGGAGTGGCGGGACCTGCAGGGTGGGGAGAAGGAGGAGGTGAGGGCAGAGACCGGGCATGATGGCGCTGGGGCCGAGCTTCCGGGTCGCATTAGGATCTGGCTGTGAGGCCCTGGGCTCCTCGCCTAATGTCCTTGGACCTGGGTGTTCTCCTTCATTCTCTGCAGGGGGGATGACATCTGTGTAAAGCTCGTGTCTCATAGGTGCGTGGCATCTGGCAGGTGCTCAAGGAAACAACATGCTCACTCTATTACTCCGAAACTTGTCATTTAGAGCCAGTGAGTCCGGGCTCTGCCTCAGTTTACCCACAAGGGGAGCCCACGTTTGTTCTAAAGGACTCTCAGCATTGGGGCGTGTCCCTCTAGCAACGGCCACAGTGTTCACTCACTTACCAAATACTTAGCAAGCACCCTCCGTGGACCCAAACACGCCGTTTGTCTCGGCCGAGCCCCTGTAGTGTGCTGGGCATAGTCCCTGGCAGTGATGCAGGGGGAAGAAGAGACGCTTGAGACATCTTTCCTCACCTGAGGGTTTGCGTGTGTTGAGGAAGGGCCCACACCCAGAGCCCGACGGGGGCGAGGTGGCCCATCTCTGAGCTGTGACTGCGGCGGGTGTCGGCAGCGGTCTTGGGAGCCAGCAGCCTTGGCTCCTCTCACTCCCCCTGGCCCTGTGCCCAGTTGTCATGGGACTCTGAGCACGTCCTCTCCCCCCAAACCCGTCTCTCGCTGGTCACAAGGAACCCTCGCCCTGTCTGCATGAAAGAGGTGCAGGGACAGCGACATAAGAGATGCAAAGTGCTTTAAAAACCACACATCCCTCTGCAAGAGGAATGGCCAGCAGGAGGGAGCTGGCTCAGTGGGAGGAGGAATTGGAGGAAGCCTTCCGAGATACTCCATCTCCAAGGCCCTTGGACATGAGCCTTGATGCCACCTGGTCACCCTGAGGGGCTGTGTTGGGCAGCGGCAGGAGGTCACGGGGTCAGCCGCTGAGATGCCTGCTCAGCCATCACAGATTGTGGGGCCTGGGGATGGAGGGAGCTGGGCTCACACCACTGCCTTGCTAGTCTCAGGAAGACTGGTCGTCCTTGCTAGAGAAAGTGGGATGGCTGACATGACTCCAGGTCCCTTCTCTCTCTCTGGACAGCCAGAGAAGCTGGGGGACATCTGCACCTCCTTGCGCTATGTACCCACGGCCGGGAAGCTCACGGTCTGCATCCTGGAGGCCAAGAACCTGAAGAAGATGGACGTGGGCGGCCTCTCAGGTACATGCAGAGCTTCTGGCTGCCACTGGGTGGCAGCAGCGAGTCAGTCTCTGCCGGAGCTCCAGCATGCACACCCAGCATGCACACCCACCGGGAGGGGTCTCCGAACAGCTGCGGGTCCTGGGGGCAGGACCAGGTAGCAGAAGTCTAGTTGCTGACTCCCACTTTCTCTGAGGGCTCCCTGCCCCTCTGAACTGCCTTCCCGTGCTCCCCTTCCAGGCCCTGGGCGCCACCGGAGAAAGGACCCCTCAGATGAGTCAGTAACCTAGGATTCTCCTGTCAGGGAAGCATAGGCAGTGGACGGGGCTCGCCATCTGTGGTGCCACCAAAATCTGTGACGCTTCTCCGGGACAGGCTCTGGGGCTCTGCTGTGGAAGGGGGCTGGAGGAGGGGAGTGCTCTGGGTGGGGCTGGCCCACAGCACAGGCGGGGTGTTCCGGTGGCATGGCCAATCACCGTACCTCCCCGAGCAGCAGCTGGTGCTTGGGCTTTGACTAGCAGGTCCAGCTGCCAGCCCTGTCCCTAACCCATGGTGTGGCCCTGGCAGATCACGTCCTTTCTGTGGGCTTTGGTTTTTCGTCTGCAAGGTCAGGGATGGCAGGTGGAGGTCGTCCTTAGCAGCCCTCCGCCCTGCCTGGGACAGACATCGCCAAGCCGCCCTCACTCTTCTGGACTCAGTGGCCACGGGCGGGTGGGGCTGACCGGACCTCTGGGCCGCGCCTCTCCCGTGCAGACCCCTATGTCAAGATCCACCTGCTGCAGAGCGGCAAGAGGCTCAAAAAGAAGAAGACGACGGTGAAGAAGAAGACTCTGAACCCCTACTTCAACGAGTCCTTCAGCTTCGAGGTCCCCTTCGAGCAGATCCAGGTGCTGGGCGGGGCTGGCGGGCCAACACATGGGGACAGAGCCACTTTGCCCATTGGGGGGCCTCCAGGGGAGGCGAGTGTGGCCAGTGGTCCTTTGGGGCGGGGAGGGGGAACGGGATTCGGAGCTGCTGAGGAGGTGGGCTGGCTGCCTCCTTGGTCCCGCCTGGGCCATCTCCGCCCCGTTCTGCTGCCCAGGTCTGTACCCAGCTCCTCTGACCCCTTCCTCTCTCCGCCTCCCCTCCCTCCCACCAGCCAGTCCTCTACGTGTTGGGGGTGAGGCCTGTTTCCCACCACTTCCGGCATGAGCGGGTCTGACCCTGGCAGGACAGGAGACCCCCAGCATCTGGGCTGCAATGGGGGGGGCTTGGAGTCTTGGTCACTCCTTCTTTGTAAGGAGCTGTCCCTCATCACCCCCGCCCTCTCCAGGGGGGCCGGGGGCGAGGGTGCTAAGGCGATCCTCAGAGTTCGTGTTGTCATTTGTGGAGAATTCTTCAAGGGAACGGAGGCAGCTCAGCGATGTCAGACCCAGGGAAGTTCTCATTTTGGGGAACTTAAGACTGTTCTGGCCCAGGAATCTCAGATGTGACGTGTCCCGAACCAGCACAGTGCCCTCCTCTATTCCCCTGCAGCCAAACCTGCTCCGTCCGAATTCTCTGATTTCAATGAGTGGCCCCGCCACCTACCCAGATGCCCGAGCCGGACACCTGGCTGTCACCTTAGAGCCCCTGCCCCTCTGCATTCTCCTTTGCCCCACACGCTTTGCTGAGCATTTCCTAAGTGCCAGGAACTTGCTGGACGCCAGAGACACAAATGGGTAATAGACACGGCCCCTGGTCTCAAGGAGCTGACAGTCAGGACAGAGGGGTGTCACAGGCCACTGGGACAAGGATGTGAAGACTGTGAACAGTGCAGGGGAGGCTTGGTCCCAGAGGATGAGTCTGAGCTGGCTGGGTTGGGTGGGAGAAGGGCACTGAGGGTCCCTCAGGCAACCCAGCTGGCCACCAAGTCCCCTGAGTCTCCCCTGGACGCCTCTCCAATCCGGCCCGCACTTTCTTCCCACTGCCACGGCCTGGGCTCAGGTACCGACACCTGCCCTCCCAGACCGCTGTCCCCCTGCCATCGTCCCGTCCCTCCTCCACCCCGCGCCAGGTTCTGCACCAAAATGCCCAGGCTGCCGTCTCGCCAAGGCTGCGGGGGCTCCCTGCTGCTTGCCGAGAGGATAAAAGTTGTGCTCCTTGGCTGACCCCAGGCCCTGCCAACCCCATTCCTGCCTCTGCCTCACACTGGACCTCACACTCTGAACTCCACCTGTTTCCCTGACACCACATGCACTCACGTCTCCGTGCGGCCGCCCGGGCTGATCTTCCTCCCTGGGACCCTCTTCTCTCTTTCCGGCCTGGAGAAACCCTCAGTCTTCACCTCCAAGCTCATAGTCGCCTCCTCCGCGAAGCCTTCCCGATTCCTCCCGAGTTCCCCTAGTATCTCGTGCTCACCTCCCTGTGTAACGCCATGGCTTTGCTTTAGGCGTCGGCGCCTGTGTCTGCTGCCTTCCTGGGAGGTGGGACCCCCCCTCCGCTTTCGCTCTTCCGCAGCGCCGCGGGCGCCCCGAGGTCGGCACGGGGCCCGGAGCACTGTCCCTGATCCAGGAGCGCCCAGGGGCAGGAACAGGCCGCTCGCCACGCGCGCCAGTCACCTGGCGGCGCCGGAGTCCCGGCCCTCGCCCGCCAACCCCTGCCCCTCCGTCCCCTGCAGAAAGTCCAGGTGGTGGTCACCGTGCTGGACTACGACAAGCTGGGCAAGAACGAAGCCATCGGCAAGATCTTCGTGGGCAGCAACGCCACGGGCACGGAGCTGCGGCACTGGTCCGACATGCTGGCCAACCCCCGCAGGCCCATCGCCCAGTGGCACTCGCTCAAGCCGGAGGAGGAGGTGGACGCGCTCCTGGGCAAGAACAAGTAGGCGGCGGCGGCCGCCACGCCGACGAGAGCCGGAGCTACAATACCTCAGTCGCGCAACCTTAGAGGCTCCCCTGCCATTTGTTCGTGCTCGTGTCCCTGTTTGTCCCTCCTTTCTGTCTTCTTAAGGACCAACGTCCCTCCGATGGCCGCGAGGAGCGTCCCCTCGGCGGTGAGAGAGAAGCCTGGCTCTCGTCATCGTCCCGGGAGCTGTCCTGCGGCGCGTCCGGCCGCGGCGCCCTCGCTCTCCCGCAGCGCCCCCCGCGCCTCGAGGAGCGAGGCCGCCTTTGCACGGAGTCGCAGCGCTCCCGGCTTCGAGCGCTCGGGGCCGGCAAGATGGCGGCGCTTCCGGTTCCTGCCGCGGACGTGAGGGGCGGGGCCGGAAGCGCCTCACGCCGCGCGCACGCCCGGCAGCGTCGCCGGCGCCAGCCTCGGGCCGCGCAGCCGCGCTAAGAGACGGCCCTGCGGGGACGCGGACGCGGACGGGCGCTCGGGCTGCGCCGGACGTCGGCTCGTGCGCGTGGAGCGGGCTCGGGGCTCGCGGCAGAGGCTCGCATCGTCCTCGCGGGCGGCGACGTGTGGACACCCGGTGCCGCCGCAGCCTCCCTGACGTCGCGCGGCCGCCCCGCCGGCGCGGTTCCTGGGACGTTGGTGGCCGCGGCCTGTCCCGGGTGGGCCAGGCTCTCCGCAGGGACTGTCCCCCTTGTGGACAGCAGCAAATTCAGAAGCAGCGGCGGACCCGCTCCTCAGAAAGGCCAGAACGACCCTCCGGAGCTTCGTCTCCTCCAGGGACAAGGACGCCCCGCGGCCTCGCTCGCCTGCGCTCCTGCCTGTGCTCGCTCCTTTCGCTGTCCGAAGACGTCGCCTGCAGCGCCCGAGCTTTCAAGGGCGCTTTGCCTGTCGTTGCGCCCCCTGAGGTCCAGGTGAGAGGGGAGGCCGGGGGCAGGTGGCAGAGTCCCTGCAGGACGCCCACGGCGGCGCCCCGAGCCGCCCGGCCCGCCGCAGGCCGTGGGCAGCGGCGCGACCCGGGGCGGACCCGCGCCACGCTCCCCGGGGACACGTCCCTCTGGGTCCCGCGGCACCGCGTCTTTTCCCAGTGGGTGGCGGGGACCCTGCCAAGGCTTCTACCCCACAGTTGCGTCCCCGTCCTCCTCGTGTTCCCGCACTGATAAAAAGCCATATATATGTTAGGTTTGCACTGAGTGCCCTGCTAAACCTTTGTCCCTGGCTCCGGAGTCAGCGCCACGTGACCAGAGGCCAGGCCACTTCCTTGGCCCCGTCTCCCATCCCTGCGTCCCTTCCTGCAGCCTCTCTCTCCCGTCCATGAAGCCCCCAGGCCCTTTCCTCCTGGGAGTCTCTCCCAGCAAAAATGGCAGCACGCTCTGTCCTGCCCTCTCTGGGCCACCTCAGCTTCCCGTAGGCACCCGAGACAGGTGGACGCTGTTGCAGAAAATCAGGCTTTGAGGATCCAGTGTGACCAAGGTGCAGAGTCTTTGTGCCTCTGCTCTCTGCTGTGCCACCCTTTGTGGTTGGGGTGGGGGAGGGAGCATCTCTGCCAGAAGCAGGGAGCAGGGCTCAGCCTCGCCCCCTTTGGGAGCAGCGTCTTGCTCGTGGCCTGGGGCCTGGGGCGTGGGGCGTTGTTCGTTGCGGACGCTGTGCGAGTGCTCAACCACGAGGGGGGCGGACTCTGACAAGGACTGCGAGCTCTGGCCCCTGGGACAGCAGGGTGCCTGCAAGGGCGCGCATCAGAGTCACTGGCTCTTCTCCCTCCTCAGAGCTGTGGGACCTTGGTGCTTTCTCAGGGTCTCCTCGCACTCATCCCCTCCCGGTGTCCCACAAACCTCACAGACCCGCCCCCATCAACCTCAGCCCCCTCCCGTCATTCTCCCAGCCTTTCCCAGCCGTATTTTCACCCCTGGGGGGGCCTCTCTGCTCACAAACCAAGTTCAGCCCTGCCAGAGCCCAGGACTGGCCACGGTCCTGACGGAGAGGAAAGAAATCGAGAGGCAGCTCTGGTGGCTTGGATGTCCGTGGGCCTGGAGACAGAGCCTGGGTTTTGTCGCCCTCTAGGGGCAACCTTGAGGGGCAGGGACAGTTGGCAGAGAGATGGAGTGACCTGGGCGTAGGGGGCAATTCCCTTCCAGGTTCAGCAGGTCCTGAGATGGATACTTGGCCCAGATGAGCCCTCCTAGCAGAAGGCACCTGTCGGGGCCCGCGAGCTAGGCAGAGTTTTTTCCACCTGAGGGGTGACGTTACCCAAACCTCAGAGCGCCATTCTGAACCCTCACTGCCATGCAGGTTTCTTTGTGGGGCCATTAGGGACCTGGGGTGCCGCCCGAAGTGGGATGGAGTGAGGGTCTGGAGGCCTCTGGGGAACTGTTCCAGGGAGAGGTGAAGGAAGAGGTGGAGACCATGAAACCCAAACCCAACCCCACCCAGAACCTGGGGTGAGGCCGGGAAGCTCTGCCTTTTCTCCTTGAGGATCATTCCAGAAGGGAGACTAGCTCTGTCAGAGTGACAGGCAGATGTTTGCACTTTGGTGGCTGAAGCTGAGGCGGGGGAGCAGGAAGGAGCTGGGGCCGCTCCAGAAGTGAGGAGAGCTGCCTCTCCGGGGGCTTCGGCAGAAGGGCTCTGCCACTGTCTCAGATCCGGTCCTGTCCCTCCCGGGGAGCCGCGCCCAGCTTGTCTTCCTCAGGGTCACTCTGGGTAACTTTGCTGCCTGGGCTTCAGTGGAGGGAGGGAGGGCTTATAGCAGCCTCCAGGTGCTGGGGTGCTGGTGGGGGGCGGGGCAGAGAGGTGGAGAAACCTCCCCTGGGTTGGGCGCGGAGTGAGAGACCCCATGTTTCTTTAGCACCCTGGGTTAATTCTTGGTCTCACCTAAGCTCCTACAGAGAGGATGTCCCTTTCTCAAATGTCAGAAGAGACTGAGCTAGGAGCTGCCCCCGCCCCTTCTCCTGCTCCCCAACCTCAGGCTGGCGGGGCCGTCCTCAGAGCCCCCGGGGTGGCAGACAGGGAAGCTTCTCAAGGCCTGATCTTGGCGGCCCAGAACCCCATGGTATGGTTGCCAGATTTGGCAAATAAAAATACGGGATGCCCAGTTGAATGTAAATTTCAGATAAACAGCGAATAATTTTAAAGTCTAACTCTGTCCTAGGCACCATTCGGGACATCGTTGTCTCCCTGAAATTCCGATGTAAGTGGCCATCCTGTGTTTTACCCTTGTCCACTGCTCCCCTCGCCCCTCAGTCTCACGGGCCAGAGACTAGTCACCAAGGATTTCACTTAAACTGTTTTGTGAGATGCAGTATTGATAAGGGGACACTGTGACTTGAAGACACATGAATATACTTTATTTTTTAAGCGACAACAAAACAAGAACCTTCTGAAGCCATTTGAGCCTCATCCGCCCCACACGCGGTTAGTTGTACCCAGAAGACGGTAGTTATCTGTAGACACGGACCGACCTCGCTCCAGCGAGATGCATGTCGCCGACTCCTGTAGCAGCGCATGGCGGAGCTGCGCGCCCGGCCCCACGCTCTGTGCAGCTGTGGAGGCTGCTCCTTTGCGTCTATGTCATGAAGTCTGTCCCCCTCCACCCCCTGCCTTGCTCCTTGGGAATCCCCAGCGGGAGCCGTTACCTGCCCTGCCGTGGGGGATGCTGGAGGACGGCTGGCGCCCTGGAGGCCTGTCCCCGCTAGCTGCACACCTGTCCGCAGAGGTGACATTCTATGTACCATGCCCTGTGTCAAGCCCAATGTCTGGTTTCCCAGTGGCTTCTGTGTCCTGTGTATGTGTGGTGTCTCCTTCACCCACTGTGTGACTTAACTGAAAGCCATAAAGGGCTCCTGCTGGAGACTGGCCTTGCCTCTTTCCAGGAGCCCCCGTCCCCCTGCCTGGCTCCCCACAGAACACTCATGAAGGGCTTGCCTGCTGCCACCTCCTGCTCTCAGCCTCGTGTCAGCAGGACAGATGGTGTCTAGGGCTTCTGGTGGGGCCTCAGGTGTTGCCAGCGGTCCTGGCAAGCTGTCTCCCTCCACCCGGGTTGACCGTCCAAGCCCATCCCCACCCTGCAGTGGTGGGGCCGTGGGGGGCACTCCAGAGCTTCAGGTACCTTTCTGGGGGGCTGCGGGGTCAGGGTCTCTGGGCGGTAGTGGAGGGGTGTCCTGGGGGAAGCCAGAGAAGCCATGGGCTCTGCTCTTCCCCTGTGTCCCTCCTGCAGTGTGACGGCACAGGCGTGAAGGGGTGCCTCTGAGAGCAGTGGGCAGGTGCCATGGCATCGCTTGGGGGACCCCACAGCCCCCCATCAGTGCCCCAGGGCAGCCAGCCAGGTGCACCCAGTGGTAAGGGTGGGAGAGGTCCCAGGCCATCATGTCGAACCAAGGGTGTACAGGTAGGTCCCATCTTGCGGCCCTGGCCTCAGGACCCCACGAGGACAGACACGTCCTGGGAACACGGGGGGTGAGGACTGTGGGTCAGGGGGGCGTGTTAGGCAGGCTGAGCCTCGATGCCTGAGCACACTGCGGCCCAGGGATCCCTGCGCGGGGGACACGGAAGGTGGGGAGAGAGGAGGGGCTGTGTCTGAGCCGGTGGGGTCAGGTGCTCAGAGACATCACCCCCCACCCCCCACAGTGGCCAGTGAGGGTAAGTGCATCTGCTGAGGCAGAGCAGGTGATGGATGGTGGGGGCGTCCCCACCCAGCCGCCTCTGTCGCTCAAGCCTGACCACCGTGCCCTGACCACCATCTGAGAACTTGATGCTTTCGGAAAGCTTCCAGCCCAGGCGGTGGGCCCTGGCCTGCCCCGGTCCCCCAAGTGCAGTGGCCCCGCCAGGACCCCTGCCTGTCTTCCTGGGACGACACGTGCACCCTGCCCTCCCCCCGCTCCCGCTTGGCCGTGCTCCCCACCCTCCTTGCGTGGACTCTGGTTCTTGTCTGATGCTCTTGTCAAACTGTCATTTTGTAATGAGCTGCGTCTCCTTATTAAATTAGCTGAAAGAACTCTGGGGTGGGGGGTCTCCAGTTCTGTTTGTTGGGTGGGGGGTCAGCAAGACAGTGGTGGGGGAATACCAGGTGGGCAGGGACCGCGGTGTCCTCAGGACGGCTTTTCCAGGGAGCGTCTCCTGGGAAGCTGGGGATGGTCCCCGTCCTCGAAGCCCTTCTGCAGAGCTGGACCTGGGGACAGGCCCAGTCCAACAGATGCGGGGAGGTAGGCCCTCGGGGTTGCGATTTTGGGAGGTGAGGGTGCCTGTGCACCCTCCGTGGCCTGTTGCAAAGAACCTCCAGTGTCTGCCTCTGAGCTGGAAGCGTGAGAGACGAGACTGGGCTGCAGCATTTTCAGGGACACAGAAGGCAGGTGGCCGTGCCTGCAGGCCTGGGTGGGGTCCAGCTCCGTCCTTAGGCGCCAGGCCAATCTGTGGACGTTCTCTAGGCCCTGAGGGCAGCTTGGCCAGAGGGTGGGAGATGGCCCCAGGCTTCAGCAGTGAGGTCTGAGCAGGGCCACGGCCTCCCAGCTTTAGTCCCTTGCAGGGAGGCTGGGGAGCTACCTAGCGAGGGGCCAGGCCTGCTTGCATGGGGACAGGATTTATTGGGAGGGTCCCGTCCTTGGCCACCACCTGGCGACTGGTGCAGCCGTCCCCACAGGGCTCGCCAGGTCCAGGAGTCCGTAGGCCCCCGGGGTCCCTTGCGTCACACTAGCTCCTTTGCCTCTGTCCTGGTTCCAGAACAGGTGGAGCGTTTCAGCAGGACCTCGTGTGTGGGGGCCACATGCTGCTGGGTGACAGCACAGTGATGAACCATTCCTCCGGGCCACCCGTGTGTGCGCCCTCAGAAACCACAGGGCTGGCTGAGCCGCAGGCGGGGCTGGCCGCAGGCGGGGCTGGCCGGGACAAACCAGAGCCAACCTGGCCAGGCGAGGTCACTCCCGGCCGCCCACTTGCAGACCCTGCCAGGGCCCCAGTGGCCGCCTCCTGGGCCCAGTCCCCGAGTTTGGATTTAAGCTCCAGTAACCCACGTTGGCCACTACTGTGGCCTGGAGCTCTCCTGGAGCAAACGGTGACCATTATAGTTATGACAGACGGCTTGGGGGATGCTGTAGACCTCTAGGACCTGGAAAAAACCACCCCTGCTGGACCACACACGGCTTCCCACACGCAGAGGGCAGCAGCGCCCGCCAGATGGGCCGGGGTGCTCACCACGGAGCCCTGCTCCTCACACGAACAGCCGACTTCGAGTCACCGGACACTGGGAGCCTGATCCCTGCAGGCAAGGCTCTTCCTTGGCTTGACTCCAGGGACCCTGCCGTCAGTGATGGTGACCGCTTGTCCCTGGGACAGAGGCATGAGGGCAGGGCCCTCAGTGGCAGTGCTGGCGATGCAGGACTGCGACAGGCTGCCCCAGGCAGCAGCCCACACACCCCACTTCCTGAACCGGAGACACAGGCACAAAGTTGAAACACAGTTTTATTTACTCATTTATAAATACTGTTGTGTTTACAGGCATCATATTTGTGAATACTATTATTTCCAAACCTTCAAACACAATACTTAATAATACTCTGTAACAACAACCAGTAAAGCAAGTTCATTCACCTCAGGTTGAAGGCCACTCAAAATTGCATAAAAGTACATTCAGCTCACAAAGCGGACGGTGCCCCCAGATTTACACACTCGCTGGTGCTCTGACTGCCGTGGGAGCGGGGGCAGAGTGGGTGGAGACACAGACACCCCCCTCGGTGGGAGAGGACGGAGACCCCAGGGTGGTCCTTACAGGCTCCCCTGCCCATCTGGCCCAGCTCAGGGTAGAGGAACCAGAAAGCCAGCCTGAGTCTGGAGCCGCTCCCCTAATACAGGACGCTAGGGTGACAAACTCCTTCCTTGAAAGGTGGTGACCCACCTTCCCAAGGGTTCAGGGGTGCTGGCTGGGGGGCTGCGTGCTCCCAAGACTCTCTGGCTTGGCTGAGTCCACGTGTCCTCCCAGGGGACAAGCTGGCTGCCCAGGTTCCGTGGGTGTGGGAGGGTGTGAAGGCCACACATTAGGTGGGTCTTGAGCATCGTGGCCAGCAGGCCCAGCTTGGAATCTGCTCTCATCCCCATCCTAGTTTGGGGGAACCCTCGGGGCTCCCTGCAGTCAGCTGCCTCTTGTGGGTGAGCTCAGTTTGCTGACAGGTCACACTCTGGACAAAACCCGAGTACAGCAGACATGCACCCATGGCTAGGGGACCAGGTAGGGGTGCTGCTCTTGGTGGGTTCGTGGGAACCTTCTCTAAAGCACCATCAGCTCTGAGGGGCAGCAAAGAACAAAAGACACGGGATAAGATGGGGAAGATGGTGCGCCACGGAGCATCCTGCTGTCACCGCCAGGGGCCACCCAAGACGCCGCCTACACGACACGTTAGGAGAAAACCGGGAGGGGACACAGCAGATGGTTTCGCTCTGGCAGCCTCACCGCCCAGACGACAGCAGGACGGGGCCTGGCGTGGAGACGAGTCATTTGGGGGTGGCAGGGGACAGGAGTCGGGGACGACACGGCTTGTGGGGAACCGCTCACCGGGGACACGCTGCCTGCCTGTCTGCAGTCGTCCCGACCATCACTGCGGGGCACGGTCAGGGCCCGTCTGCATGCACCGCTCATTCTTGGCGCTTCTCCCGAGGGCCGGTGTCCCCATCTGGGTTCAGATGTGACCTCGTCCACAGACACCAGGGGACGTGGACGCGTTTTCATGTGCTCTGGCTGGCGGGTCAAGGTTGTTCGGTTTTCCCACCCCAGAGACCACCTCATTCACTAGTAGTCACGACAGTGACAGTTCCTGGGCTGCAAAGAAGTTGATCTACCTCTGAATCTAATCAGAACAACGCGATCAATAGCTGCCCTTAACAGAATCTACTGCTAGGCGCAGTGTCGATACCCATTAGGGGCTGATGACAATCTCCCTGGCTGGAGGATGAGGCCCCGGAGACGGGGGCCGGGGCAGGCTTTGCTTCTGTGCCCCTCCCTCCCAGTGCCAGCCTCAGGCTCCACCCCGCAGCGCGCATCGGCCCCTCGTCCGTCCGGGGTCTCTGCCCAGTCACTCCACTCTCACCGGCCTTTCGAGCGAGTGCGGCCCTGTGCGCGGCCGCACGTGGACTCGCAAGCTCTCGCTGCGGGCTGCGTCCTCCGCAGACCCGCCGGGGAAAAGCCACCGTAAACAACACTGGAATCCTGCTTCCCATCGCCCCAGCCCAAGGAGGTGCTCAGCAGACTCAGGAGCGCCCTCATGCTGCCACACAGCAAAGGCCACCTCAGGAGCAGCAGGGCCGGGCAAACACGCACAGCCCAGGCACAGCAGCTCGATCTCCCACCAGACCAGTTTGGCCCAAGCCTGCCGGCTACACACCACTGCCACCGTCCCCACGAGCTCTGACCCCTCCGCTGCAGGTCTCTGTCCTTGCCTCGCCAGGAGCAAGACCGCGAGTCCCCTCAGCACCAGGGGCGTGCTCCCGCAGGGGTCGGCGGCCCCGCTCGTGGTAAGCAGTGCGGATCCACGAGGGAATAAGACCTCCGAAGTTAGGGCAGGTTCTGAGTTAAAGAAACGGTCCGATCTTCCTGGGGATAAGCAAGTCACGGGACTTTTCAGCTCAGAAGGGACCTTGAGGGTCCCCAGTCCAACCTCATCTCAGGGACGGAGGTGGCTGTCCTCGGGGTGGGCGCTGCTGGGGCCGGTGTGGACCCCGGGGCCTCCTTCCCGCTTCCTGTCTTGCCCTCGGAGCTGCCTGCTGACTGGTCATGGGACTCACCCGAGAGGTCGAAACTGGTCCGGATGTCAGGGCGAGGACCAAGTTCTGCGGCTGGGACTGGCCTGGGCAGTGCCCACCGTGGCTGATGGCTGTGCATCCCGAGTCCAGACCATGAACCGTGGCCTCGGCGGGCAGGATGAAGGTGCAGGCGGGGGCGCGGAGTCGCCCGCAGGGAGGAGCCCGGCCCCCCTGCTGCTGGCTGCCCAGTCCTCCCCCTGCCTTTCCAAGGAGCGAGTGGCCCCGCGGTGGCTGCACAGCCGGCCGAGCTGTCCGCCACCGCGCTCCCACCTGACGCTGGGTGCCAGCGGGAGCCCCTCCTGAGGGGACGCAGTGTCTGGCGAGAGAGGCTGCACTGGGCGGAATGGGGTCCCACAGCTGGGACTGGGCATTGGGCTCGACAGAAGCCCTGGGGGTTCGCACACATCAGGGGACCCCTGGGGCCATCACAGGGGGCCACAGGCTCGGAGCACAGCCCGGCGCTGGCTGCCTTTGACACTCTCTAGCCACAACACCGGGCCGACAGGAGCTGGTGGCGGTAAAGAGGGGACTGGGGCCCGGTCACCACTCCCAGAGCATCGGACAGAGATGGAGGCGGAGCCAGCGACTGCCGGCTCCCTCCCCAAGGCGTGGGCTTGAGAAAGAATTAAGCGGAAGAGTCCTGAGCTGCGCGGGAACCTTGCCCCATGCTCGCGTTCCGTGGAGCCTGAGGTGACAGAGCCTCGCCTCGCACTGCTGGCCTGACCCGCTGCTCTCCATCTGCTGGAGCTGCCGGGCTGCTCTGTGTGTGGCCAGCAAGTGAGGACCGCGGCCATGGCCACTGGGGACACTCAGGCACCTGTGCACAGGGGCGGTCAGCACGGTGCTGAGGACACGGAAGACACCAGAACTCGGGGTCTGTCTGACATGTTAGTGACCTGAGACCCTGAAGGAGGGACCACACGTCACATGTTCTTGGCCACGGAACCAGTAATCCTGAGACTAAGAGGAACTTTGCCATCACGAGCACGTCTTTCTGGCAAGAAAGGGCATCTGTGCCAGGGAAGGGCTGTGTGAAGGGCAGGGCGCCGGGGGGGCTGTGTGGCCACCCCAGGTCGTGGAAGGCACACGCGGGTCGGAGGGGGCACGTGGTCCCTCCCACGGAGGGGCGTGGCATCTTCCCAACACTCGCTTTTCTGTTCCTGAGAAGGCACGGCAGCCAGCCCTGCGGCTCCCTGTCTCCAGGATGCGCCAGGTCGGTGGGCACCGCCCCCAGAGCGAAGGGACTCATGAGCATTCCCTGAGAACTGAGCCGACGTCGCCCAGAACACGCACCCGGCCAGTAGCAGCTCCTCTAGGAAAACGGCAGGAAACGGAAGGCAGTTTCATCTCCTCCAAAAACGGATTTGCCAGAGAGACACGTTTCCTGTCCCAGAACTGGGAGCTTGGCTTGCAGCGTCTGGTTTAGGAGCACGTGATGTCTCAGAGGGCCATGGGAACAACGGGGACAGGGGCTGTGTGCTAAGGGATGGACCACGCTGAGCACTGGGTGTCACCAGCACCCTGGCACAAGGATTTAAATGACCCACACACTCAGAGTAAACCAGCCAAGGGACAGAACCGTAAGGAGCCGACGCTTCAAGTATCAGTGCGGGCCACCGGCAAGAATCACTGGAGCGACCCCTCCAGGTCTGGGCTTGGTGTTTCAAAAGGCAGTTTTTGTCTGGAGGAAAAAGGCCAAGGTGTGACAGGTACAAAAAGTATGCCACGTGTGAGTGGCTTACAGGAACAGGGACATGTCAGCCAGAGGTGAGGGGAGGGCCCAGGCACACATACCTGAAGGGCTGTCACACACGCAGTGGCACTGGACAACCGAGAGCCTCCACTTACATTGGGAAGGCCCTGCTTCTGAGTGACAAATGACAGCCACAAAGGCACCTGACCGTGGGTCCCTGGGCCACAACAGTGGAAAGCCAGACCAAATGAAGTCCAAGCTTTGCCCTCACATTCCATGACTGCCACCAACGGGCTGGAGTGGCTCAGCCATAAGCCTCCACGGGGAAGGTTTCTCCTGCTGCGTCCAAGAAAGCCCACTGGCCTCCCCAACCCCACGTGCCAGACAGTCCAGTTCACCATCTCAGCCATGGCTGTCCCTTCTGTCCCCTCTGGCAGAGGCTCTGCCGACCCCACACACCCTTCCCGGCTGCCTCCACTCTTGGGTCCCTCTCCCATCAACCCACCCCCCTCCCCACGCCTCCTTGTGACGTCCTGTCTCCTCAGGACCAGAGCAAGAGGACACGGAGGGCGAGGGCCGGGGCGGGGGCAGAGGCTGGCAGGGTGCTCAGAGTCCCGGCTCTCCCTGTGGGAGCTGGGGACGGGCTGGCATGTCTGCCATGGCCTGGCCTCCCAGGGGGCCAGGGACCGCCACCCAGGCAACGCTCGTGGGGTCCAGAGCGCCCCAGCAGAGACCCCTTTCTGAGACGGTCAAGGACAGCTGAGGTCAGGGGAAGGGAACAGAAGGGAGGGGACTCCACCGGTGTCCCGGTGGCCGACAAAAAACAGCGGTGACCCAGTGGGAGGCGGAGAGAGGCATTCGTTCCTGAGAGGTGAGCACTCACGCACCGTGGGGTCGGTCCCCGCACCCGCCGTCTGTGGCACCCGAGACGGGCCTGCGGTGGCGCCGCGAGACTCACCGACATCGGCGGACGCGGTCAGTGGAAAGGCTGCGTCTGGGTTGGGGCTGACGTGTTTGGACCCACCCAGTGTGGACATGCAGCTGAGCAGCAGGACGTGGGGCCCTTGGCTAAGCCTGGCGCAGCTCCAAGGCCCTGGCACATGGCACGAACGGTCACCGTCGGGCTTCGGTTAAAACTGCCTTAGGACCTGGCGTGGGGCGCAGGGGAACAGGGCACGGATAGCGCAGTGCAGAGCGGGTGGCTGCAGGAGAGTCAGGGACAGCGTCCTTCCTGAACACTCCCTTTTGGCCGGAAGAGGGGTGGGGACAGCAAACGCAGCCCTGCCTCCTGGGTCCAGAACCCAGGCTACTTGGACAGTTTGCTGATGACTCTGATGAGGGCACCGTTTTCATCCTTCAGCCTCTGGTTATCCGATTTCAGTTCTGTTAATACCTGCAGGGCGGCAGATGGAAGGCGTGTTAGCCCTGACGTGGCCGAGCCAGGAGCAGGGCCCGCTGAGACAGCTCACACACGGGTCTGTCACCACCCTTTCCCTGGGGACGCAGAGCCCTTGCATCCTCCACTCGCTGGGCCGGTGATGTCACTACTGGGGACCACAGCCCTGTGCCCTGTGACCCATCTGCAGCCGCCCCTCACGTCTGCTGTGCGGGCTCCCTCTCCGGTCCCACTGAGCCAGCAGCACCTCTGGCTGTTCCCGCCCCTGGGTCACCGCAGTCCAGACAAGCTGGGGACAGTGCCAAGGGGAGTCGGTGAGGACATGGGGAGGATTCTGGACAGGGGTCCTGGAGTCGGCGAGGGTTAAGGGAAGACACTGTCCCCAGCCCCAACAGGATGGAGTGCGGGGTGGGGGGCTCACCCTCCCCCCTCCGAGATGGCATCACGTGGCCATTTTCACCCTCCAGCCCAGGGTGCTTCTAGATCTTGTCATCGCAGTGCCAAGGTCCAGTGAGCACTTGGCATGGATTTAATTGTCCCCAGAGCTCCTGCCGACAGGTGCCGAGGGCACCAGGCCTCACCAACTGTCAGCGGTTTCGGGGTGCTGTCACCCCCAGACAGGGGCTCCGGGGTGGGACAGAGCTCCCCGCCATCCTGGAACGCTGCACAGTCTCGTCTGACCCAGCAGCCCCGGGCCCTAGCCCGACAGCCACGCCTGTACCAGCAACCGGACGCTGACGGGTGCGTGCTGCGTCTGAAACGCCAGCGGGTCTGGCAGGAGCGCCGTTCCCGGGGGCGCCGCTGGCAGGGGCTTGAGAGGGCTCCGGAGTCTGCGCTGCATCCGTCCGGCACACACACGCTTCGTCTGGTCAGTCAGTCCCACCACAGGACATGTGACTGGCGACATTCCCAGGGCTCGAGTGTCAGGAGGCCCGTGTGGCGGTCATCTGGCTGCGCTGCCCGCCATGTAGGGGGCTGGCGGGCGCACCGCCAGGGTGGATGGGCCGCTGGTCCTGCACGCAGGACCTAGGTCAGGTTGCGGGTGTGTGTGCACCCACCGTGGCACCAGGCGTCTGCCGTGGGCGGGGAACGTGGGGACAGGTGCGGCGTAGCAGGTGTTCACGCCACAGACTCACAAGTCCACAGACGAGGGAATAGGAACCGTGACCTCTCCAGGCTCGACCCCGGGTCACGCCTGCAGCGTGGAGGTGGCGTGGGGGCGGGGGGCAAACCTCGGGAAATGCAGGAGCCAGAATCCCAGCCTGTCACTGGTGCGATTCTCTGGCGACCAGGCCCCCTGCCGAATTTCTAAAGGGCAGTCTGAGCCCACATCCCCTGGAGTGGGGGCTCTGTGAGGCCCACAGGCAGTGATGGGTCGGGCCCGCAGGCTGTGCAGGCTCCAGGCTCTGTGGACGACGGCAAGCGGGCAGGTGACCCACACACATTTTACTGAGAGGACGTGAATCCCGAAGACACCAAAATAACACTTGTCCTTTGGCCTTGCCTCTCCTGTGTCCGGCCCAGTCGGAGCAGCTCTGGCTGGTGCCCGCCGCTGCCTCCGTCCCTGGGCCTGACCACAGAACTTTCAGAGACACCTGCCCGGGACGGCTGAGTGGTCCCCATCTCCTATCTGCCCTGGGCCTGCAGCCGGCAGCGGCAGCTCTGACTGGGTCCCGGAGGCCGGGATGCACGGCGCTTCCCGGCGGGTGGGCCCCTCGAACAGACCCGGGCTCCTCGCCTCTTTCCTAAACGAACAACTCGCCAGGCCTCAATGACTTATTTCTACATCCAGAACGTAATTCTTTCAGAATTACGTGTGGCCAAAACAATTCAGTGACATCTCAAGGGAGTGTCAGAAAGCACAGGAGTGGGTGCAGAAATCGGGAGGAGGCCTCGACCGACTCCGAGGGGCGGGGTGGGAGGTGGGGGCTGGGGGATGAGCAGACCTGACCTGAGGTGGGGGCGTGGCCAGGTAGGCTCACGCAGGACCCATGTCACGTCAGCTTTTTAAATTTCTAAGTGTCCCGTCTACCATGGTCTGATGTTAAGGCACCTCAGACAAGTAAAGCTAAGGGGCACGCGTCCAGAGACATCACGTCCCACAGCCTTCGATGAAGGAACAAGGACACAGGGTCCTCCTGAAGCTGCAGAGACCTGGGGCTGCAGGGTGACGGGGACTCGAGCGGTCTTGCTGAGCCTGCCTTCCCGCTGCCTGGCAGGGGGAGGGGTCCCCGCCTGCACTGGGTGACACGTGGTGGCACGGCAATGCACGCCAGGATACGGTGTGCTCTCCAGGGCACTGTGAGGGAAACTCAGCAGCAAAGCGCAGGGCCCCGCCTGCTGTTGGTCCGCCTGGGTGGTCCCCTCTTTGCCCCCAGTGCAGCTGGAGAGCTCTCTCTGTAAAGGCCCAGAGAGCGACTTCGGTTCGCGGGCCCCACGGTCTGGGCCGCAACCACGGACGGGTGACAGCACATCAGCACACGCATGTGGCTCAGTTCCAGTCAAGCTTTACAGTGGAACCGAAACTGGATCCCACGTAGGCTTCGCGCACCACAAAAGCTCCTGATTTTTCTAGCTGCCTGTGTGGCTCCTAGGCCGTCTGGGGGCCGCGGGTGCAGGGCCTGTGATGGCAGACTGAGCCCCGCAATGGTGTCTCTGCCGGGGTGACACCTCTGGGCAGGCAAGAGCTCGGGGGAGCTGACCTTCCCCAAGGACGCTGTGCCCCTTGCTGCAGTGTGGGGACAGTGTCGTGTTTGCCAGCCCCTGCCGCACCATCCACACCAATGTCACATGCTTATTAACACCGCAGCGGCCAGGCCTTGGGCCCTGGAACCTGACGCACTCACACCTGGTGGGGCCACTCAGTTCAAGTGACCCAGAACCCAGTGTTTTCATAGGTGAAATGACTGTCCTGGGGAGGAGCAAGCGAGAAAACACACATAAAGCCCTCGGCACAGGACTGCGCAAATGACAACGGCCACCACGTTACCGGGGACCGAAGTGGGACGTCTGGTTCTGCCCACCGTTCCAGACGATCCTACCCCGGAGGGAGACTCAACACACCGGGCCGCCTGGTGGGTCCCCAGTTCTTCCTGTGTCCTGGATGCTGCGGCCGCCACGAAGCGCGGAGCCTGGACTTGCCGCAGCCCGCGCCACGTGGCCCTCTGTCCAGGCTGATGGCACCGCAGGGCGCCCGTGCTGCTGGGACCGGCTGGGACCACCAACCCGGAGGGACTGGTGGACCAGCAGGAGGGAGAGCAGGCCCCGGCCAGGACGGTGCCGACGGCTGCTGAGCGGTGCAGCACACCTCAGGGAGGGAGGCCGTCCGGGGGGTGACCCGCCACACCCTGGCTGGGAGGACGTGACTGTGAGCCTGGCTCTCAGACCCACACCCAGAGAGGAGCTGTGGCTCGCCAAACACGTTTTTGGTTCTCAGCGGAAGACAGGCCCTGCCTCCGTGTCCTCTGCCAAGCCAGCCCCGGCCCCGTGAGAGGCTGTGTGCCCTGCCTGCCAGCCCCATGCTGGGTGGGGGCGGGTGACACACCCCAGGCCCCAAGATCGGAGACGGGGATGAGCAGAGCCTCCCGGGAAGAGCCAGGGCAGGGAGTGAGGGGGGCAGAGGGCTGGCCCCCGCAGCTCCAGTGCCCCGCCCGGCACTCCCGAGTGTGGGAAACCGGCTCTGGCCAGTCCCCAGAGGCCGCGGTTCCCAGCCTGATGTTGCAGAAGAATCGATCAACGGGGAAGCCCCAAAAAGCCCTGATGCCTGCCCCTCGCCCAGACCACTGGCTCCTTGGCGGCTGGCCAGGGCACAGTCACCCCAGGCCCAACCCCAGTGCTCGGGGGTCAGGCTGTGCTTGCGGGGGTGCTGCTGACTGAGAGAGCAAGGCCTCGGTGTGGCGATGGCCGACTCGAGCCATGTGCGCACGCAGGCCCGCTGGTCTCAGCCCTGATGCCTCCGCCTGGTGACCAGCCGTCCCAGATCCCCGCATGGGAGGCCGACGGCGGGCGAGCCCGGGGCCTCTGGACCCAACGCGCGGACGGCACCTGCCTGGAGGGCGGACGGGGGCGAGGTGGACAGAGGCGTGGGCACTACAGCTCCTGCGTCTCCGAGGTCTCGGCGGACCTCGAGAGCCGGGCCACGACGCGGGCCAGGGCCCTGTTCTCGGCCTGCAGCTGCTCGTTCATCTGCTTCAGGGTTTGGATCTGTTTTAGCTGGTGGAGGTTCTGCAGAGTGAAACGTGAGGGGACAGACAGAGAGAGACAGACCAGGAGATGAGCAGGACGGAATTGCGTGACTTGCGTGACTTCTGTTTTCAGCTGGCATGCGAGAGAGGAGGCGAGAGAGGAGCGGGGGGCGGCCACAGACAGAGGCGGCAGCTGGGGGTGGGGGTCCGTTCCTGGAGGGCACCCGGCACACGCTGGGCCTTCGGGGGGCCCTGGGCCGAGCCGGGGTGCTTGGGCCACAGCCTCAGGCGCCTCCAGCACCACGGGGCGGAGCCGAGGAGCCGCCCTCTTCCTGGGTGCTCGCTCGCTCACTTGATCTGTTTTCACCTTTAGAAATAAAACGAAGCGAATAAAAGGGGGGGCTGCCGAGTCAGCGTGTTCCGCACGAGGCGTGTGCTGCTCGGGGTGGCGCTGGCACACACGAGGACGGCCCCGACCTCTGACCTGCACAGGGCAGGTGCGTGAGCGCGCCAGGACTCTGGCCTGCACCCCACTTCTGTGCATCGTGGGCTCACAGCTCCGGGTGCGCACAGGTGTCCACCGCAGGCGCTCCGGCACTGGCGGCTATGCCCTCGCGGCGGACACCCCTGCCATCCCCAGCGACGAAGGGGCTGGACTGGTGTACGAGTCAGAGTTGCACGTGGAACAGAACAGCCAGCCCACGGATGTCCCCACTAACACCTCACTCCCAACAGGACCTGGTGACATCACTAAATGGCCTGTTCGCTGTCACTTGTCCTTCCTAAGGGGTCGGCTGCGCTGACCCTAAAGCTGAGGACGACCATGGCTTCTCCCGTGAACGGGCTTCGCAGACGTGGCGGACAGTCCTGCGGGCTGTGTGAGCAGAGGACAGTCTTTCCCACCCGTGCGATGAGGGCGGAAAGGAGGGTCAGTGGCCGCAGCTGCCGGGAGTGAGGGTGCAGAAATGCGAGGCAGAGACAGGGGGGTCAGGGAAGAGAGAGCGAGCGGGGACAAACTGCTGCGATCTGTCCCCAGAGAGGGAGGACGACCAGCTTGGGAAAAGCTCGGGCTCCGAGTCCCATGTCACCATCGAGGACCAGGGAGCAGGCCACCCCGCTGGCTGCGGAGAGGGCAGAGCAGGGACCACGGGGTGACACAGGAGCAGTTAACGGGCACAGGGCCAGCCAGGCCAAAGCCTGTGCACTGGGCCTCGTCTCCCAGGGCACCGCAGTGGTCACGGCTGCGGAGGTGACCCAGCTCGCATGGAGCACAAGCCATCGAGGCGGGCGGGTTTGAGGGCTGTCAGCATGAGGGCACGAGGCAGGGAGCCACCTGGCGGAATGTTCCAGACGGAGCAGGCACAGAGCAGGCGCGCAGGGCTCGGAGTGTCAGCTGGTGACAAGTCCGAGTCAGCAAGATAAACCCAAGACCGCCCAAAAGCAAACCGGCTGCCGGCCACATGCGAGGCCCGAGGAGGGGCTGGGGCTGAGTGGGCAGCAGCACAGACGCAACTGGGCTTGGCGCGGGCGCAGCCCAGCCCAGCCCAGCCCAGCGCAGCGCAGCTCATGCGGCACACGCCCCGCCACGGCCGGCGGCGAGGGTGCCCCCGGCACACAGGCGCTCCCTTCCGAGTCAAGGCAGACAGGCGCACGTCACCACGGGGCCCTCACGCCCCGCACGGCTCCCCTTCGTCCCGCCTGGCCTCGGCCCTCGATTTGCTGCATCAGAACAGGCACAAGGGGCACTCTGCGCTGAGCACCCATCTCAGGGGGTCGCTGGAGGCCAGCCGTCCACCTGCTTCTGACCAGTTGCTCCAAGAAGGGTCGGTGTAACTGCGTATGTGATCAGCACGGGTCCAGCTGGCCCTCAGCTCGGCCGGGTCGCAGGCTGGACAAGGCAGTTGCCTATGCTGTTGGCCAGCTCCCCAGACACAGACCTGTGGCCTGTGGTCACCACCCACTGAGTCTGGAAGAGGGGCCTGGAAACGAGGCGAGCACTTCCTCAGACTCCATCGGGACTGTCACACCAGTTTTACGAAGTTTGGACGTACACATCTCAAGTTTCTGCCTCCAGACGAGGCACAGGCATAAACGTCACAGACCTGGTGCCAATGGGGGCTTGAATGCCCCGCCCTTGGCCCCCTGGGGTGGCGGATGACCGCGAGCCCAATGCTGGGCCCTGGCCGAGCGAAGGGTCAGTCCAGAGGCCTTACAGGCAGTGCCGCTTCTCCATGTGCCCCTGTGGCTGGCCTTGGGGGTGATGCACCCACTGGGCCGACTGGTTTCACGCACACACAGCCACTGGTCTGGGGCGTCACCAGTCACTGTCCGGCTCTTTGGCAATTCGAAGTGAATAAGGAGCTGGCAACAACTGACCTAGGACCGAGAGCGGCGGACATTCCCATGCGTCATCATCTCTGCTGAGCACAGAGAACTCAGGACCTGGTTTAGGAAACCACAGCTCAGCAGGATGGGGACACGGAGCAACGTGTCAGCCTGTCACAACCACAGGACGGGGACATGGAGCAACATGTCAGCCTGTCAATACCACAGGACGGGGACACGGAGCAATGTGTCAGCCTGTGGCAACCACAGGACGGGAACATAGAGCAACGTGTCAGCCTGTGGCAACCACAGGACGGGGACACGGAGCAACGTGTCAGCCTGTCAATACGACAGGACTTGGGTGGCAGGAACCAGACGGGGCTCCCACACTTGCCCCCGAGAGCTGGACGGGCTGAGGAAGCCGGGCCGCCCCTCTGGCCTGTCAGGGTCTATGACGTGGCGTGCCCGTGACCGTGGGCCCAGGCTGGCCGGGCTCCATCAGAGGCACCAGCTGTGGCGTCCCCTGCCTGGTTCTGGGCAGCACCAGGCCACCTCCTGGTGAGCACCGCGAATGGCCGCCTGACAGCAGACGCTGTCCCTCAGGCGCCCCACAGACAGCGCCAGGGCCTCTGGCTGCACACGCTCTGGACAGGCGCACGGGGTGGCTGGCCAAGCCGGGGTGGGAAAGTGCGGGGTCAGGCAGCTCTGACCACCCTGGCGCAAACTGCTGGTCACCTCTGCCCCTCACTGTCCTGACCCAGGCTCAGAGGTAGAAGGCGTTGCGCTGTGAGGTCTGCGGGAGTGACCACAGAGCTCGGACGTCAGGATGGGGCTGCTGTGAGCCTGCCCTTTGTGCGAACTCTGGCCTTGCTCCCCAGTGAACCAGCAACACGTCTCCCCACGGGCATACCAGGGACGCCTGAGTGTCACCGGCTGCATGCCCTGAACCTAATACCCGTAAAACAGGACCCTGGGAGGCAGAAAGCTGAGCAGGTGCCAGGGGGGTCATGCAGTGCAGGGCTGGGCACCCCGGGACCCCACCAGGTGGCCCTGAGCAGCTGTGTCCCCTTCATGGTAGGGATCAGCTCCTTTGGGGACACAGCCAGTTCTCAGCCCTCAAGGCGGCCTGGATGGCAGCTGTCCACCTAAGTGGCTGATAATGGTGGTCACTGCAGGTCGGCAGGGGATGGAGGAGCGTGCCTGTGGCTGAGCCTTCTGCAGGAGCATGGGCCCTGACTGTGTGGACGGGCTCAGTCTGCACCCTCCCGCCAGGGACGGGTGCGGGGGAGTGCGGGGGGCACCCTGGCTGCCGTGAGCTCACGGGCCCCTCCTGAGGCCCGGAGAGCTAGAGCCGCCAGCACCTTGGGGAGCGCCAGGGCTGGGAAACCTTAACTGCTGACCCAGTCTGCCCTGAGCCTGCTGGAGACGCCCCCGGGGACCCCATGTGCTCTTCTTGGGGGGCGTGTGCAGCGATGTGTGCCGGGGCGGGCACTCGGCTGCTCAGTCCCGGCAGGACCGGGGAGGGAGCGTACCTTCATCTCCTCCTCCATCTCCGACATCTTCCGTTCCAGGGCGCGTTTCTCCTGTGTGAAGATGACACGCTCAATACCCCGTGGGTCTAGAAGGGACTTATGCCACCCCACCGCCATGTGACCCAGGGTCGAGACCCCGGTAAACCGCACCCAGGAGGTGTGAGCGACATGTGACCCGGCTTCCCTGACAAGAGCCACAGTCTCCGAATCTCCCGCCAGACGACCGGAAACGTGCACATGGGGTGAGGCCGGGCCCCGAGCCGCCCTTGGAATGTCAAATGGCTCCGAGACCAGGATCTTTGCTCAAAAAGGCATCGTTACCTGTTGCCATGCTGCCCCAGTTCCCAGGGAAGAAGGTGAACAAGCAGCACCCACCCCCACCCATATCCCTTACCCTGATGTCCCCTGAACCCAGCAGGTTCCCTCATTAGATGAGGGACCACAGAGGTTTGCTACGGGCCGAGGGAATGAAACACGAAACAGCAGCTTTCCAGATCAAACAGGAAAAGGGAACATTCTCTGGCCCCAGGGTCAAGTCAAAGCTAGGGCTCATCGATAAATCAGTTTTTCCACCCAAGAACGTCAGTGTCCAGAAAACATTCTGATGCAGCCGGGAGGTCAGCTGTCGACGCAGACCCCTCTGGGCCCTTATTCGCTGCTGGCTCATCTCTCGTTTTAAGGCCAGACCAATGGCAGGTGTCTTGCAGAAGCCTCCTGTGCTCACGGTGCGTGGAAGGGCAGGGACTGACCCCGCGTGCACACACGTATGTGTGCGTGCACGTCTGTGTGCATGTGTATGCATGCAAGTGCCCACACGTGTACATGTCTGTATACGTGTGCACGTGTCTATGTGTGTGCATGCACACAGTGCACGTGCATGTGAGATCACATGCATACATGCAACTGTATGCACGCACGTGTGTCTGTATACATGTGCGTGCATCTGTGCACGTCCACGTGTGTGTGCATGTTCATGTGTATGTGTCCGTACATGTGTGCATTATGTGTATCCGTGTGCTGGGGACAGGCCTGCCTACAGGCAGAACAATGATGTCACCTTCTGAGGACCCTGACCCCGCGACTAGACAGGACCATGGGCAGCCAAAGGCCTAGCAGTCAGATAGCCGCAGTCAGACAAGGACGAGCCAGCGAGCGAGCTGGGCGGGTGTGGCCGCCGCCGCCTCTCAGCCGGGCTCCAGGTCAGGCGCGGCGGCTTCCGAGGAATGTGTGTGGAAGGCGGCAGGGGAGGGAGCTGCATTACGTTCTCCTCAGCATCGGCGACCTGGCTCAGGCGTCTTCTCTTCTGCTCTGCCGACAAGGAGAGGAGGCGCCGTCGATCAGGCCAGTGGCCCTGGGCGCGCATGCCTGGCGCGGACAGCCTGGCAACCCCAGCAACCGGCGGCGCGTTCTCGGTCTGCATGTTCTCCCGACCTCGAACAGGTGCCAGCACAGACACACCCTCTCTCTCTGAACCCCACAGTGCCGTAATCCCCACGTCCCCCACGTCCCGCCCTTCCCGCGTCCTCTCCATGAGTGATGTCACTGCCCACGGGAAAGGAGCTGGGGCTTCCACGTGGCAGCGGGCGCTCGGGGCCCCCAGGCCCCTCATGACACCCACGTGGCTCTGAGCGGGGCCGGCGCGCTCGCCTGCTTCATGTGCCTACGACGCAGCTGAGCAGAAGCCAGGGCTCCGCATTAGAGCCGCCTCACATTCAGTTAAGTCTGCAGAGGGGCCGAGAAGGGTTGGCCACACGGCTGTCGGGCAGAGCGACGTCCGGTCGAGGGTGTTAACGAACCCGACGTTGCTCTGGCCTCGGCGTTCGAGGGCTGGACGGACTCCTGCTGCCGACAGACACTGGGCATGTTCAGGGCGACTGTGTGTGAACCGCCCGGTGCCAGGCACGGACGCGCTAGACAAACCTGTTGGCTCGCACAGCTTCTTTTCCAAAAAACGAAGGAAAAGCAGAACCGCAGTGAAGCTCAAGCTTTCGGCTCCACCCTGGGCTCCGATCCTTGGGGCCACAGCTGTCACTGCTGCAGAAGAAAGAGGGGGCCGAGTGGCCCCGTGCTGTCCCTGCCCTCGCAAGTCCGCTCCCGCGGGGCTGCGTACATGCTGGCCGGCGCCGTGTCCTCCAAGTTCCCCCCGGGCGGTTCGGCGGAGCCGCTGTGTGGCCACGGCTCCGCGCAGCTGAGCCCGTCCTGCCTGGCGTCCCATCTTTGTTGACAGCGGAGACCTGCTTTGCAGCAGCCCTGTTTCTGCCCGATTTCGATAACTGGGACTTGGCAGAGCAAAGTCTGTTCTGACGTCCGTGGCGAGCAGCCGGCCAGAAAGCTACTGTGCAGGACGGTCTCTCAAGCCCTGTGTGTGCTCCGTGGCCTCGGGCGTGTGGCGTGGGCAGGCGTCCCTCCAGCCCTGCCACGTGCCGAGACCCAGCACGGCCTGCATGTCCCCACCGCAGCCGGCCTGCCTCGGGGACGCTGCTGGGGTCGCAGTGCCGCTTGAGGCCGGTCTGGTCCACCCTGACCGGCGTGTGCATTTTTCTCAGTCTGAGACCCACTCGCGTGTTCTCCTGAGTCACGGCGAACCCGCCATCGCCTGTGCTGCGGTCGCAGGCACTCGGGGGAGAGCCACACGGCGGCAGCTCGCGGGACAGGCCACGCATCTGCCGCCTGGCCAAGCCGTTCTCCGAAAAGTGGGGGTGTCCTGGCTTTCCGTCGGGAACCCCAAGTGAGGGCTTAACACCCCGCCCCAAACCCACACGCCGGCTACACGGCTGAGCATTCCCGCTCTGCTCCCGGCTGGGCTGTGTCGCAGCCACGTCTACGTCAGCTTAGCTTCCGAGACTCAGTCCCAGGCGCCTCGGCACCAATGTGAGAGTCCTGGGCTCACCTGCCTGGCTGTGTCCCTGGGGACGAGGCTGTCACCTCCAGCTCCGTCTAAGTGCCACTGCATCAGTGAGGCCCGGTGGGGCCGGCACTGCCGAGCCTGCTCCAGGCTGAGACAGTGGTGGCTGGGGTGGCACGTGCCACAGGACAGCCCTCCCTCTCTCGGGGGCCCCCCCTCTCCAGGCCTAACTCGTGACGTCTCTGCAGCAGGTTCAGTGCAGCTCGTGTCCACCACAGCAGGTAGTGCGCAGATGAGCTGGGCTGCGACGGGACCCACAGGCAGAAATGGTGACGTGGGCCACGCTTTCCCACTCGGAAGTGAGTAGCTCAGGCACGGCAGTGATTATCAGTGGTCACGGTCAGGCCACCAGACGGTCGTGGAACCAGCCACTCTCCACTCCAGTTAAACGCTGACTGACCCTGCGGTCAGCTCAGAACCCGACGGCCCTCGGCCCGTCTCTGAGGGGGGCCGCTTTTCACTCGTGTGTCCTTCCCGTCCCCCGGCCCCCTCACCTGGGCCACCTTCTCCAGCCTGGACTGCACGTCCGCCAGCTCCCGCTGGGCCTCCTGCAGCTGCGCCTTCAGCTTCTGATTCTCGGCCAGGGCACTCTCGTAGAGCTGGGGGGCGGGGGAAGAGACCGGGTCACCTGAGGCTCCCCCCAGCACCGGCACCCGGCGTCCCCATAAGCCCACGGGCCCTGCCCCTGGTTGTCACACTTGGGCAGCTGTGAGGAGCAGGGGGTCCGGCACAGGACACATCCGGGTGCCCGGGGCTTAGACGGCGGGGTTCCGGCGCCTTGGGGATGCCTTGTGTCCCTTGGGGCACTTGCATTGCTTAGACGCAGTCCCCACGAGAGGGCATTTCCTAGAGGCCGTGCTGCTGACTGTGGCCGAGCTCCGCTGAGCCAGCACTGACAGACCGCCTCTCAGCGAGTGTTTGCGTCTCAAGCGCTCGAAAGGGCGGGCTGTTGGCTGGCCCAGAGCCGGGGATGTTCCAGCGAGATGGAAGGGGCACCCTGCATGCCACACAGTCCCCAGCACCCCAAGGGCCTCGTCTCAAGTCCTACGGGCACGTGCACACTGCGCTGAAGCCACACGAGGAGCAGCCAGGTGCCACCGCCTGTCACCCAAGCACCATTTCCTGCTTTGCCAGAACGGCACGCATTTCCCAGACCGTGGGGACGGCCAGGAGGCTGCGGGTGTGACCCCTACTTTTCTGTAGTCCCGGCTGCTGCCTTCCTCCACGCGGCTGGTCAGGGAGGCGAGGCGGGCTTCCCGGGCCTCCCGGCGGGCTCTCGCTGAGGCCCGGTCCGCATAGGGGTCACTGGTCGCAGGGTTACTGGCTGCGGATTCCAGCCTGCGGGGACATAGGAACGGTGGTGAGTGGGCTCCGAGGACGGCAAGTGGGGTGCCTCTCCTGAGGCCCGAAGCTCAGGCCAGAAAGAACGCAAACAGCCCGTCCCTGACACCCCTCCCTCCAGGCACCCCAAGCTCAGGGCTACGCCGCCAGGATGGAGGCCATTGTTGGCCAAGAATGGAGCCGACTTGAAAAATTGGTGGTTTGGATCCAAACGCTGACTTACATCTGAGAGCTTTTCAAGTTAATTTAGGGCTGAGCCACTTCTCGCAAGCCGAGCGGGTCTCACTAGCTCTTGGACGAGGGCCCAGTGAACCACTGACAAATCAGACACGGACTTGCAGGTGGGCGGGAGACCGCGTGGGGGGCAGCTGGTCTGCCTGCAGGGGCCCCAGGTGGTGCCCAAAGGGCGGGTTTGCCACCCCATCTGTGCCCCACAGCAAATCTGTGCCTCCTGGGAGGAGCTCGACCACTTGGGGTCCCAGCAAACACCTGAGTGGGTGGCTTGTGACCCTCGTCACCAGTTCATGTTCCCTGGGACTTTGCGCGCTCCACACCAACTGTGGCCATGGTGCTGCCACACGTGAACGGCCCTGCGGGGCTCCGCACACTCCCACTGCTGTGGGACGTCCGTCGGGTGCCTCTGCGGCGGTGGCGGTGGCCGCGGTGGGGGTGGGGGAGCGGCGAGGATGACCCCGAGTCCCTGATTACGCTACGGCTACCTCCGCTGCACATGCTGAGTCCGCCGCACCCTTTTCTTCTCGTTCGTCTCCCTTTCCTTAGCTTTGCAAATCTCTGTCGACGTCCAGTTCCAGAAGCCTTACGGATTTGCTGAAACACGTCGACAGCACCGAAACGTCCAAGGCAGGACGTCCGGTGACCTGCTCAGGGACGAGCACTACTACCGGCTCGGTTCACAGCCTTGCAGGGTAGTAAACACCCACGTTCGACATACTTCTGCACGCGGGTCGGATGATGCGTGCTGCCGCGGGCCCCCGGCTCCTCTGCACACACGCAGACGCGGCCCGCCCCGCTTCGCGAGATGGCCGCCGCCTCCCACCGTGCGGCTGACGGTGACTGAACCCGTCGATGACCACGTTCACCGTCTTGAAGTTTTAGCTGATGGAACAGCCACAGTGAAGACCTGTCTGCCGATCCCAGGGCGTCTGCCCCGTGACTGTGTCAGGGCCAACTCCAGGTCCAGGGGCAGGCGTGTCGGAGGCGCTGACGTGCGGACACGCCGCCCGGCCTGCGGGACGTCGGCCCTTCCTGGTCCAGAAGCATCTCGCCCGTCGGCCTTCACGCTTCCGAATCACTGGGAGGCTCCGCACCTCTGGCTCCCCATCTTCCTGTTTCCGAGTTGCCTGCTCACAGCCTCTCACCCTTCTTCTTGGACTGCGAGCACCCTGTAGCAGGCCTTTCAAAACCGCTGCCCGCTGCGGATGTTTCTTCCCACCTTTCGTCTCTGATTATGGTGTCTTTTACTAGGGAAGACTTAAATTTTATATGATCAAGTCTGACAATTTCTACCTCCATGGTATCACACTTGGAAAAGTCTTTCCTGTATAAAGATCATAAATAATCTTCTCTACGCTTTCACAGTGAAATCTTTCTGTCTTAAAAGTTGGAACCCATCTGAAATCTGTTTTGTTTTTGCTCTGGTTTGAGGGAAAGATCTACTTTCTCAAACCGAGTCACTGTCCCAATGGTCACGACATAGCTCTCTCCACGGGGATGGAAGTCACCGTAGACACGTGAGTGTTCAGGGTTACCTACTGCGCTCCAGACTTGTTTATTCTTGAACGTGCACCTCGCTGTTTCAATCACCAGTTTTAGAGCATATTTTGAAGTCTCGGGGAAGTCTCTTTTCATAAATGGCCATTATGACGTAGCAGAGTTCACGAGAAATTAACTGTAGGACAATATATGCTCACCAATTTTGCAAAATGAATTTTCTGCTGGGTGAGGTGTAAATTATTTATCCCCAGCTGGTGTCTGGCGGGAGGGTAAGCAGAGGAAGCACACATGCACACATACATTTTAAGACATATTCCTAAAGAAGAACCAGCTCAAGTCCCAAGCCAGTCACGAGCCTCACTTGCCCCAGGCCGGCCCACGACTGCAGCCGCCCCCAGTCCCATCCCGACTGCCCCAGCTGAGGGACAGTGGAGGAGAGGTTCGGGCGTGTGGCCCACAGCCTCTGCTGTTCTGCTTGCTCTTCGGGAGATGGGCTTGCACTGGTGGGAGCCATGGGGGCTGCTCGCTCCCTCAGCTCTGGGCGCTCCCTGACGTACTCAGCAGTCCAAGTCAGGTCTCGTGTTCACTCGGCACATCACACTGAGCGGCACCCAGGGCAAAGGCTGGAGCTGGATCCCTGGCCACCGGACAGCACGGAGGCTGCATGCCCATCAGCCCGGGCACCTGCTCCCACCCCGGGAAGTGGCCCTGAGCCAGCAGATGTCGCTGCCCCCTCCCCGTCCCTGTCCGGCCACACTGTGCCTCAGCTGCCGTTCCCCGCTGGTACTTTCGGACAGCTACGGCCAGCAGCGAGGTGCACGCAGCAGGGCGGGCGGGGCGCGCACAGTGAGGCGGGTGGGGTGAGGAAGTCTGGACCACCGCAGGGCCGTGGAGCCAGGAAGGCAGGCGGGGAGGGCGTGCGGAGCGCGGCTGCGCCATGACAGACACTGGGTTCGGCCCGACATGCACGCACAGCGCCACATGAGCACGGGACGCAGCTTCTTACCTAGAGAGTCTTTCGTGCTGGAGAAGAGAGACAAAAACAGAACAGAAATTAAAACCGGCATTAGCAGAAAGGGCACTTACTAGCTCCACCTACAGACGCGCCTCAGGCTCACGGCCCGGAGGGGGCGGCTCCCGCTCACCCCACGCCATGGCCACGAAGCTGTGTCCGGACGGTGCCCGCCCACCCTGGGAGTCAGGGAGATGCCCACGCCCCGCCTCCCACGCCCCAGGACCCACTGACCCTGTGGTCTCGGTGTCCGCTGTGTGAACTTCCTGGGGTTCCCTGGCCCTGGGTGGACACGGCACCTCGCAAACGCTGAAACTCCGGACAGTCCCTGGCTCTCCCGCAGACCGCCCGGGACAGTCCCTGCCCAGTCCCCAGGACGGTGGTAAAAACTACGAAGGACAGTGGCCCCGAGGCCTCAGAACAAGGCCGCTTACGGCCGCCACCTGCAAGCCCGGCCACACGGTCACCGTGACCGGCAGCGGAAACAGCGCCCGCGCTTTGCGCTGATTTTTAGCCTTGGTGACCTTCACCTTCTCTCTACGTACGTTTCTAAAGAGCTCAGGCAAATAAAAACGCAGGCGATTTGCACGTGTCCACATATTTCCCCTTTCGAGCTGTTAACATCAGAACCCTCAGCCACACACACGAGACGGAGAGAGAGAGGCGAGGACTCGACAACCCACGACGCCACAGGACAGACGCCGAAGCCTGCACCGCGGAGCGGCAGCGCCGAGGCCCGGCTCTGCTGAGGGCCCGCAGGCAAGGGCGCCACGCCTGGCTGCAGGAGACTGGGCGGCCTTCCCCACGGGATGCCTTTGGGAACCCCCTCGCGGGTCCTCGGAACGCACACCTTGGCGCCCAGCAGGAGCTCTCTGCACAGGTCTCAGGTACTCCTAAATCCTTCCCTGCGCGCTTTAGAAAGGCCCCGCTCCGCACACAGCCTGGCTGGGCGGTCCTGGCCTCCTGCGTGAAGACCCCCGGCGTGAGCTGGGGCGTCAGCAGAAGTACGTGGTCCATCTTTGACATCCTCACGGCCTGGGAGTCGAGAGCTGGAACCCGGGAGCTCCCCTGACACCCGCAGCGGGTCCCAGGGACGGCCGACCGCACAGCCTGCTACCAAGCGCTGCTCTGCGGACGCTAAGGAAGAGCACTTCTCTCGCCGGAAGCCTTTTTCAATCCCCTTTCAAGAATTGCTTAATATCTGAAAACGCTACGCAGACCCACCAGCTCTGTGTGAGTGCCGCCTCCGCCCACCTGGGTGTCAGCCCCGCCCCTGGGGACTGCAGGTGTGCCGCGCCAGAGCCTGGACTTGAGAGTAAACTGTGCGGCCAAGGCCAAGGGCCTGCTGAGTCTGACCCCCAGGAGGCACTAGGAACACAGCCCAGCCAGAGGGCAGCAGACAGGGCTGGTGAGAGGGGCCCAGATGCAGCAGAGGCGACAGCCAGCACCCCGAGAATGCTATGATTCCAGAGGGGGGCGGCCTGGGCCTGCTCCGGGCTGGTGTCCTCCCAGAGTGGGCTCGGCCCGAAAGGGGCGTCGTGCAGTGGGAAGGCACGTGCACACCTCGGGGCTCCGCCCCGGCTTCTCAGAACGGCCAGGGCGGCCGGCTCATGCTCCCTGTGTCGGCTGGTGGAAGACCTCAAAAACTATCGCTCGGCTTGGCTTCTGGATCATCTGATATTTGGTGAGAAAACACTGGTTGGATTTGGGGAGAGGGAAGTTTGGGTTTCTGGGGTAAAGGGGGCAGGGTGTTGAATCCGAGGAGGCTTGACCTCAAGTGACCCTCTTTCTCCTGCTGTCAAATGCACACAGTTAGTTCTCAGTCATCCTGACGCTGCTTCTCGTTCCACAGAGAGAGGGATGGCCGAACGACTCTGGGGAGCAGGACACAGGGGAGCTTGCCCCAGTGGACTCGGGGGAGCCAGGAAGTGACGTCCTAAGAGGCAAGCAGAACATCGCAGACCCTTGAGGCATGAAGGTCAGCCGAGTGGACAGCAGGCAAGAAGCCCTGGGACAGAGGCCTGGGGGCCATAGCCAGACCCAGGGCCCTCCGGGGGCTGGGGACGCGGTCTGGCCACCTGCTCTCTGGGGACGGCCTGTCCTGCTCTCAAGATCAGGTCAGCCACTCTGCAATTCAGGGTCTGAGCGCCTGAGGAGCCCAAGTGGACGGCACACTGTCCCACAGCTCAGAGCAGGCGTGGGCCTCCAGCCACGCTGCAGGCCACCAACGCGTACTATGCTGCAGCTCTCGTCAGGAATCTGAGGGGCCGTCTGTGTCCCGTGAAAGGCCTGTCCCACCTGCCACTGAGGAGGATGCGTGGTGGCCGTCGCAAGACCCCGGTCGGTCTGTATTGGACACAAACTGTCGGGAGAAGGAAACGGCTCCACAGCTTCTATGGCCCAGTTAGGGGCCACAGAGATGGTCACTGGAGCCCGGAGCAGAGGAGACCAAAGGCTGCTCGAAACCAGCACGAACACAGAAAGCAGAAATAAAAAGAACGGCCAGCTAGACCAACCAGAGCTTTCAAAACGCCCGGATCTGAGAGGCAGGCTCCTCCCATCACGGCCAGCTCCGCGGCTGGGACCTGTTTCTAATAATAACAGAACAGAGTGGACAGCACCATCCGTTCGATGGCAGTCTGGAAAGGGACGGGATCTGGCTGGTTTTCATTTGTGAAACGTGCACGGTTCTTAAGACACCAGGATGGGCTTAGAAAGATCCCACAAACCTTTTAACTTGAAAGTTGCTGCGAGCTCAGGGAGGCACATAATTAAAACCAAACTTCTCTGACCAAGTTTAAAATAAAATTGTGGCTCTGGAAGGCTGGGCCCAAGGGAGAGGAGCAAGACCGAGTCACACGTCTCTGCCAAGACCAAAACCGGCTTCACTTACGTTCCTATGGAGCTGGGCCGGACCCCACAGGGCTGGGAAAAGCCTTCCTACTTACACTCGGCCTGCAGAGGACAGGCAGCAGGGACACAGGACGGACGCCCTGTGCCCAGCCGGGCTGGGAAACTGCGCTGCTCTGGGGTGGCCACAGGCAACCGCCTCGTCCTCAGGGGCCTCACGCTCGCGAGCGTGGCAAGGGTGCCACGGCCAGGCCCATCAGACACGTGGGCTGCTGCACGTCCGTCGCAGCTGGTGCTGACGGAGACGGGTAACTTCCGAGGTTAGGACCCCTGCTGGCTTCCTCGGCGTGTCCACCTATCAGCTTAACGTGGTGCAGAGGAGATGAGGTGACGTCACTCATGGGTGCTAGTGCACCGCACCGCGCTTTAAAAGAGAAGCCGTTCGGTTCACTAAGTCACAGAAACAAGACCCGTCTTTTGTTTTGTCTGTCGGTCGTGGGACCTAAACATCACCGGCTCCAGCATGGTTTGACGTGGTTTTAGGTAATCATTTAACTTCTGCCCCCATCCACACGCGTGGCTACAGGGTCAAAGCATCACACGAGAAACAGCGCAGGTGCTGGGTACGGTGCCCGCACGTGGCAGGTGTCCTGTAAATGCCAGCTGTTGACACTACGGTGCTTTTCCCTTTGTCCCTGCCAGTCCCTGGGCTGGGCCAGCGCTGCTGGCTGCAGGCGCGGTCAGCTGAGCACTCCCCGGCACTCGAGCCGGGGTCTGATTCTCTGGGGGGTTGGGTTTCCCAGCTGACTCCTGCCACATTTCTGACCTGCTGTCTGGGTGGTGCTCTCTCCCAGGTGATCAATCATTTGAAAATGACTTTGGAAATCTGCACAAAGATGCGACAACGAAGAGGTTCAAGTCCAGACACAAGCCAGTGTCTTCACCTGCTCGTCTCCCTATGCTGTGGAACAAAGCGGGTGCCGGGGGTGCCAGGTTTGGGCTGTGATGAGAGACTCGCGCCCTTGTGGGCAACCACTACCCACCGCATAAGAGACGGGGAAGGACGGAGCGCAAAGGGGCTGAAGCGGAGTAAAAGGCGGATGAGAGCCAAGTCCGGCTGCTGCCCTTCGGTCTTCTGACTAATTGTCAGCTCCCCACACACTCCGAGACTGAGAAAAGGAAGCAAAAAGCAATGCTGAATGGTATGGAAACTCTTTCCGATCCTAAAAATCCATCCCTGGCCACACGGCTGCTTACGTAGTGAAAATAAAAATAAAACTAGGAATGCCGACTCTTAACGCAACCCTGAACTGACCCAGCTCTGCTTTGGGAACTGGAGCTGACCACCCTGACACAGAGTGGGCCGCAGCACCTCCAGACCAACCAGCCTCGGACCTCGGGTCCCCTGCGTGGGCCCCAGCGGTGAGAAACCACGGCCGAAGCTGAGCACCTGGCGGCTGCTACTGCCCCCGCCCCCAGCTTGATCACAAATATCAGTGTTTTCAGCCCATACTTTTCTCCTGAGCTTCAGACTAACTACTCTCTGGATGCTGCTATCTGAATGTCCCAAAGCATCTCAAACTCATCTGAAAGTGATGCCACTTCCCCCCTGACAACCGTCTGCCTCCTGCGTTTGCCAGCCAAGTCGTCACCCAGACAGGAGACTAAGGAAGGACTTTATCGACTTTCCGTGAGCAGACTTAAAAAAAACCAAAAACCGATATCCCAGTGATTTTAATTAGAGAGGAAAGTTGGTTAGTCGACTGCACCCTTAATTAGCATTATTCACCCAGACAAACGTCTCTCATTTCACGATGGCAAGTTTCACATGGAGTGGAGTAAAAGTGAACTCCAGATCGGTGTGTGCCCAGATGCAGTCTGAGACGTGCAAAGGCTGACACCAGCACACGAGAACGGCCTGGCGCTGCCTCAGGAGCGGAGGGGACGTCGCCCACCGACACGCCTGGAGGTCAGGGCCGAGGGGCACACGGACGGCTGTCTGAGGTCAATGACCCTTCGCCACCCAGCTGCCGATCCGCTGCACTCTGGTCAGTCTGCAGAGCCGGTCGGCTCACGGCTTCCTTTATCTGCACTGACGGCTGGAGGGAGGGGCTTGTGCGAGGTCCTTGTGTTTTCTGCAGCGATGCTGGCCCTGAAGGAGTGGCGATCTCGATTAGACGAGATGCCACCACTCGGTCACAGAGGCAGCTCCAGCCCCAGTAACGCGAATGCCAACTGACCAACCTGAACCCATCTCCGTCAGGGACCCAGTGCCCACCTGCTGGTCTACGCGCCTCGAGACGGTTCAGTACGATCCCCGGCTGGGCACACGGCCGGGACGCTCCCCAGTGTTTGTCTGTGGTCCTTCGTTAAGTTAGCAAATAACAGAGAACGCTGATGGGTGGTTACCTGGCTCTTGCTTTAAAGATGACTTAAAAATGCTAACTTGTCCCAATTGACTAGTTTCTAAGTTGACAGAATTTATAAACTGGAAACTCAGTAACATGCGTGGTGATTAAAACCCCAGAGGTAGAGGTGCCGGACGTTTTTGTTCAGAGCCGTCATCACCGTTATTTTCGAATGCTGGAAAATTGATCCAAGGCAACTTTTCTGCTCATCGTGACCGGCACATTGTGAAGTCGCTTCAGAGTGAGGACGCAGGCTAAGCCTTCGAGTTCATGAATATACTTGTGTAGCTCGGTCAGAGCCGAAGGGACCTGGAGATCACCCCCACCGCCCCAATTCAGGGGGTAGAGAGCAGCAGATCTGCAACGTGGAGACAAGAGTGCGACCCGGAGTGACCCTGGCATGGATGCCGGAGTCACTGGGAACCTCCTCACGGCTGAGAACAGGGCACTGGCGCGGGCATCGCCTGGGGGCTGAGACCCAAAGGCCAATGAGGCCCAGCGGCCTCAGTGGAGGAGGGGTGGGCGTCAGGTCCTGTGGGGGGGTGAAGGCGTCTGGCTGGGGGGGGTGGGCGTCAGCAGGCCAGCCGTGGGGGGGGGAGTGGGCATCAGGCTGAGTGGGGGCGGCCTCTGGCCGTGTGGGAGTGGGCGTCAGGCTGTGTCGACCAGTTCCATTTTGTGCTCAGGGAATGAAAAACGTCGCTTGTGCAATGCAAGCTGGAGAAAGTAAACAAGGTCCGGCCGGCGGGCGGGTCAGCGTTTTCGCTGGGAAGGACGTTGTGCAATCTCTGGGCACGGTCAGAGCTTCGAAGCGGGGAAGGGCCACAGGTCCGCCAAGCGCAGAGCTCGCCTGCGTAGTGTCAGGGTGCCACGGGGAGGTGGGTGAGGCCGCTTCGGTGTCCCAGGGGCTGGAAGCCAGTGAGCTTGTTTCTTCTGCGTCGCAGACAATGCCGGCCTGCCCCGCCTGGCCCCCCAGCCCCTCCTGGCCCCCCGGCCCCCTCAAGAGTCCCCCGTGAGCAGCCACTGCCCTAGTGCTCCCTCGGAGGGCCTCTTCCTTCACGGAGCCATGTAACCGCGGCCCTTCCAACAGGGCTGAGGGAGACCGCGCGTCCCCCGGTGGCTCCGGGTGGCAGTGCTTGGTGCTCCTTGGCGGCATGCTGGCCCAGAGGTCGCCTCTCTAACTGCAGCTGCTGGCAGGAAACCACGCATCACCAGTCACGGGGTGTGGACGAGGGCTGCAAGGCCTTTGACCTTCGCTCTGATAGCATGGTGACGTGCCCGGCACCTGTGTCTTCAGGGGAAACCGGAGCTCCTGCCACCACAAAGCCTCGGGCACTGCGGGTCACAGTCCCACCCGAGCCAACTGCGACTGGAGGACCAGGTGTGGGCGGCTGAGACGGCGGTCAGCTCTCTCGGGGTCTGCAGACACCGTCTTCCTCTTTCCTGCGATTCTGCTTCCTGGGTCCCCACCACGTCTGAACCTGGCACATCCTCAGCCTAAAGCCGGTGCTGACGGGGGACACGGGTGTGGAGCCAGAGGCCTGACTGCTGCTCCCAGGCTGAGGGAGCCTGGGTGGGCTTCAGCCCTCCAGGGTGCCTCGGTTTCCCCATGGGAAGCTAGACAGCAGTATGTACTTTCCGGGGGCCTGAGGGGAATGGCGCGGCCGAGGTCGAGTGTCAGCACGGCGGCTCGTGCTTGCACGGGCACTGACCAGTCCCTAGCCGGTCCCCCAGAGATGCCGCATACGAAGCAAGGGTGCGGGTCCCACGTCTGCCTGTGAGTAGCAGCCGGTCGCAACCGGGTGTCAGAAGGTGCACGAGCAGAGTGCCAGCACAGCAGCTCTTGTGGTTCCGGGGCCCCCTCGCCAAAGGCTGGGGTGCAGAGGAAACAGCCTTGTGGAGCCTCAGGACATCAATCTCGGTCCCGAGTGACATGCAGATCCGCGCTCTCCAGCACGGTCTCGAGCCGTCCCGACCCTGGAGGTTGGTCACCACAAGCTGGGGCTGCTGCGGGGACGCATAGCCAGACACTGAAATGGCCGGGCCGTGGCCACACTTTGGTGTCCAGGCTCTCAGGCTCTGTCCTGCTGTGGCCTCAAGCTCAGGGCAGGGCACGGCGGGCGGCAGCTCGGCTGAGAGGCGGTGCCGACCCTAACGGGAGACGAGGGGGAGGCTGCCGGGTGCCCCCGAGGTTCAGTGCCTAGGGACTGCGGTCGCGGTGCGGACCGGGGGCAACGGGGCTCCTGCGGGAAGAGGGAGGGGCCGCAGGGACAACAAAGGGAAAGGGCTCCCCAGGAAACACGGGCGCCAGCCTAAGTGGCAGAGAAGGTCTCCCGGAGCCCAGGGCTGGGGCCGCGCATGCTGGAGCCCTCTCGGTCCTCCCTCGGATGGGACCATGAGAGAAACAGCTCGTATGCGCCCCTCGGTGTCCTGTAACTACACGTCCCAGCTGGCGTCCCAGACCAACAGGCCACACTCTGAGTTCAGGTCCACGGGGACTCGCACCGGAGGAAGACAGCGCCGAGCAGCTCAGTGGTCTCAGTTTCTTGCGCGTTCCCTCCGTACAGCTCCCCGGTAAGAAGCGGTGACTGCGAGTCTCGCCCCCCAAGGAGGAACTGCCCCCCGCGTGCCCGCTGCTGGAGCAGCACCCGCTTCTGCCCGAAGCACACGTGCACACGCAGACCACGCTCAAAACACCCGCGGCGGCTCGGCAGGGGACACTGCACTCCTCACGGCTGGTGGCCGGCGGCAGGGCCGCCTCCCTGGCTCTTTAGGCACGTTTCCTAGGGACTGAGGAGTGAGACTGCGCGAGTCACGACTTGCTCATGTCACTCGCGGACACCCAGGTGGGCAAAGGCGTTCGCACGCACGGACAGCAGAACCTGCACAGAACTGCGGGTTAGGCAGCAGTCCCGTGTCCCCTGGGGCTTTTCCTCTCAAAACACTGACCCACGCCACACAGGAATGGGAGCGACCGTATAGCCAGACACTGGCCCTGTGAGACAGCGTGATGAGGACGCCGAAACCTCGCTGCCACCGGACGCGGCTGTCCACTCTCACCCACGACTGCGAGGTGTCGCCCGCCGTGACCTGCGGTGGAGACGCCAACGGGCCTCTGCCTGCCGCCCACACTGCCCCCCCACGTGCTCAGGGCCGGCTGCGCCCCCACCCGTGACACGGGGAGCACGTGCCCAGGGGAGCCCTGCTTACCCGGAGCGCCTTGGCGGTTGGGGAGGGAGATGCTGGCGGGGACTCGGGCTGGGCCCTCCGGCTCCGTGGGAACTCCTTGCTCCGGGTGTACAGGGAGGACATGGTGCCTCCGCGGAGGACCCCGCTGGGCCTTTGCAGCTCGGGCCTCCTGGCCGCCCTCCCGCAGTGCCCCGGCAGCAACAGCGGCGGGCTCAGTCTGGGCTTGGGGCCGGTCCGCAGCCAGCTGCCACCCCGCGTGCCTGCAGGGGGTCCTCGCCTCTCCCTAAGGACACTTCTGTTGAGGCTTGTGCCCCGCCGAGGCCTGAGTCCAGGGAGGGTGGTCGGGACTGCTGCGTAGACGAGCTGGGAAGGGGGTCCTTACGGGGGGAAGAGACACTGGCCCCCAGGAACCACGCCGTGTTCGCGGAGCTGGACGGCTTCGCAGCGGCCGTGACAAGTCCGGCTGAGCAACGCAGAAACAGGAACACACGAGCGAGGAGCGAGGAGCGAGGTCTGGGAGAGGACGCAGCCGAGGCCGCCGGTCTGCCCAGCCTCCCCCGCAGAGGCCGCCCGAGCCAGGGCCCACGCACGTCTTCCCCTCCCTCCCGCTGACATTCCAAACCCGATTCGCTCCGCGGAATGCTGGAGTGCGGCCAAGGGCAGAGACTCACTTTCAGCTCACAAGTCGGGCTGCCACTTGCAGGCCACTTACAGGAGGAAAAGCCGCGGCCGGCTCCTGGGCACGGAGGCCCTGGGCAGAAGCCGCGGCGAAGCAGGCGGCGGCCCCAGCGCGGGGCCCTCTGGGCACGTCCCCAGCCGTGAGGACGGGGCCTTTGCAGCTGCCAGCGTCTAAGTCACGCAGCCCCTCCAGGCCCCCGAGCCGCGTCACCACTGCTGCACGGCGAGGACCAGCAGGCTGAAGCTTGGGTCCCTGCAGAGGGGGTGCTGTGTGCGTAAGAGGCCCGCACCCCGAACCACCACCACAAGGAGGCCAGACGGGCATGGGCGGGAGAGGGGGAGGGGTCCGGAACGAGAGGGAACAGTGCATCGGGACGGCGGCCGCAGGACCACGTCCCCGCGGGGCAGTTCAGAGTTGAGAAAAGGGACCCACTGCTTGGTGCTGAGGAGCTTTGGGTGTGGCCTGGGAGCCTCGCCAGTGTGACCCCCGCCCTCTGTTGTCACCACTACTGCCCCCAACACTCTGGCCACGTGCTGCCTAAGCCGGTGGGTCTGCCCCGCAGCGACAGCTCCCTCTGGGCTCTCAGGAACCCCGGCCTGCCCCTCTCCGACGTGGGCAACAGGCTGTGCTGTGGACCTGCGTTACCAGTGATGCCCGTAAACGGGGTCCAACCGGGCAAAGGGGCGGGGGTGCCCACACTGGGGAGCATGCTGGGTCCGGCACTATGAGGCTCCTGCCACTGGACGACAGCCAGCACCCCGCACGCCTCGCCCCGCAGCCACTGTTCAGCCTGGGTTCAGCCAGGCCCCCGTTTCGACGCAGGTTTTTTCAACTGTAAAGTGAGGGAGCTGGGCTAGAATAATGTCTAAAGAACTTTCCAGAAATAATTTTCTGTGACTTCGACAGTCCGGTGCTTTGCGCTCAAGACCCCAGCACACACCGCAGAGAGACAGGTACAAACACTCGCCCTCCCGTGGCTTCGGACAGGCAGCCCTTCCCGACGGCCACAAGTAGCTGCACCAGACACTGGAGAAGGGAGAACCTTGGCACTGTCACCGAAAACAGCCCCGTGACCCCCCATGTGGGTTTCACTTTCAAAAGAACCCAGTGCCTCAGCACGCCACCGTGACGTGCTGTATTTGGTGGGTGACGTTCAAACGTTGTCTTCCTAAAAATCCTGTATCACCAGAAATGTAAGCAGAGCCGGAGCCTGCACACCTCACGCAGAGCTGGTGGGTTGTCAACGCCCGCCTTCCCTTCAGCAGTCAGCATGTGGCGGAGTTTAAGGTCTAGGATACAGCTGTCAGAAAGCGAAGCTTCCAGCACGAACGTGAGGGCGGCACGTTTAACAGCTCCACTGTGCTAGGCACGTCCGTGTGAACGCGTCAGCCTCCAAGGGTCGCATTGAATGTAAAGCTATAATTTCTCTATGAAAGGGACTCATGTCACCAAGTGGTCGCTGTCCGGTCTGGAACTTGTGTGACTGCGACCAAGACGGCACGGAGCCTGTGACCGCCATCTCCGCATTTCCACGCAGAAGCCCCACCTCCCGGGTCCCACGAAAACACCGCCAGGGCCTGGTGCTCACACCTGTGCCGGGCGGACGGCGGACAGCCCGTCTGCCGAGGGGGCTGCAAATCCCACACTGGCCCCTCGATCGTGGGGCCGGGGCCGAGCCCAGCACCAGCTGAGCCTGTGCCACGGCCGCGCTCCCTTGCCGTGCCAGCAGCAGAAGACGTGGCCACCTCCGTGGCCCAGGCAGCCCGGAGCTGGCAGCCGGAAGGGAGCGGCCACCCCTGGAGGCCCCAGTCACGGCCATCACACGACTGCTCTGATGACAGGGTCAAATCAAGCCCAGTCTTTGAAGACGACCTTCTGAGACAGCCATCACGGTGATGACGGGGTCCCGGGCACACTCAGCTTGAAAACAGTTCCTTTCTTAACACTGTCATTAGTTGGTCTTAAACATGTTTCGAAAAAAAACAACAACTTAGGGAAAATACCAGCAGGAAATTCACCAGAATGCTAAACAGTAATTTCTTCTGAGTGGTAGACTTTGAACAATTTTTTCTCATTCTTTGTAGCAGAAACAAACATTTTCTAAGTCCCCTCCCAACCTATACTGTTCTGAAATGAAATTCAAAGAAATAAAACTTAGCTAGGGTCACAGGAAATCAACAATAAAACACGAAGAAACAGAAGGAAAGCACTAGGCAGCGAGGTGTGGGTTTCGCTGGGCGCATCCCTGGCTGTCAGCACGAGAAGGCGCACGGGTCACTAACACGACACACACCCTGCAGGCAGCGGGGGGCAGAGGGAGAAACTGAAGGCTGGTGGCGACAGGGCTGACCTGGCTACCAGGTGGAGCAAAGCCCACGCGGGTAGGGCGGAAGTCCACCCCGCCCTCCTAAGAGAGGTTCCTGACCGCGGCAGAGGCACTGATGGACGGGCAGCGGGTCTAAGACCGCAGTCTCAAAGGAGCAGACGTGAGCGGTGGGGACTGAGGTTTCCTTGGCAACAGCGCGGCCTAAAGTTAGTCCAGTCCTTAGAAGGAAGGAGTGAGCGGCCTTTGCTCCGGGATGGCCTGTCGCAGGGGGGAGGGGCACAGGGAGGCGCAGCCCCCAAGACCCTGCAGGAAACCACACGCAACGCAGAACGTGCGGTCACCCACCAGAGCCTTCAGCGACCCTGGGTGGGCGGTGGCTCCTGACATGTGGGCAGCTGCCACGTCTCGGTCCCTTGTCTGTCCCTGCCTGCCTGCCACCATCATCTGCAAGCGCGGACGGCCTGCCTTTCTGGGGGGGCACTGCCCGCCAGCTCCCCGGTGCCGCCCGCCACGCCGTCCTCACATCTGCCCCCAGACTTCTCCGCCCTCCCCGCTGGACAAGCTGACCCCCACTCTCCTTATCTGACTAAAGAGAGAGGCTGAGAAAGAAAATCCCCTGCTGTTAAAAGGCAGAAAAGCTTGCCTTAAAAAAGAACGTGGTTGTTACAAGGAGAACGGTGAAAACCAGTATTTTACTACATAAATAACAGCTCACCTCCCCGGTCCCTGAACTCAGCGAAGGCTGCTGCCCTATCTCGGGCGCAGCCCGGCTGGGACATACCTTACCATATTAGGCAATCAGGCTCGGCGGGTGGGGGGAGGCCACACAGTCTTGGGATTTTACCTAAAAGGACGAAAAGAGCTGGCCCGGGGGGGAGGGGACGGAGAGCACTGGGCGCCTCCAGCAGGGAGCGGACATCTCAAGGTTAAGTAACAGGCCGGACATGTGCTGCTCCAGAAGAAGGTCCAGCAAAGTCAGGTGCAAAGACTGGTCCCAAACCAGCGCAAACAGGGAAATGGGCTGTGATTTCCTGGGGGAGAGGTGCGTGGAGGACTGCGAAGCTGCAGGGCCAGAGCTGTGGCAGCAGGAATGGGTGACCCGGGTGTGGCGCGGATGCCCGGAGAGCAGGGGAGTCAGTGGCCCTGGCAGAGCAGGGCGTCGGCTCTGCCCTGACACCCACTGCCCTCCCGCCCGCTGAGAAGCTGCTCCTCAGAACCACTGGGCACGTTTTCGGGACAGACACGCCGGAGGGGCCGGGCCTGTTCTCTGAGTCGCCAAATAACCGCGGCTCTGTGGTAAGTGAACAGTGGCACCAAGTTGCACAGTTCCTGGGTCAACGTGAGCCTCCCGAGCACCTCGGCCTCGGCCTCGGCCTCGGCCAGAGCCGGGAGCCTGCAGATCTGAGAGCAGCTCGATGGGTGCTCTCGAGGGCAGCCGGACACTCGTCCCGCTCGACGGCCGAGGAAACGGGCAGAGGGAGCTGTGCGGCAGAGCTGGCTCATGGCCGGGACGGGGAACGCGGCGTCACCAGTGGGTGCTGAGGATGCGGTGCGGCCGACAGCCCTTGGGGTCACCTCGGTGCTGAGACCTGAGCAGCACAGCGCAGGGCACCACACACTGCTGTGTCGGACAAGGCCTGGGGCAACCTGGGGCATCATGTGCACATATAGGCAATCAGGACAGTCCCTCTGATGTGACAGAAGCCACGTGACCCCTGGGCTCCCTAGGCCTTGAGACGGGGGTGGCAGAGAGGCAGCGACTCTCACTTCGGAAGTTGGGGGGCCCTGGGCGCCCGACCCTTTGATAAGCAGGCTGAGCAGGCTGCAAGTTCGTTCACACAAGCTAAGAACAGCAGCAAAGGCACCCCAAGGCCCGTCTGCCGCCCTGCTTCTCGGCCCGACAGCCCGGCCCTCCCTGGGCTACGGCTGCACCCGCCGGCATCAGTGCTCAGAGCGCCTTTGGGGCTGTTCTTCAGGACGGCCCTCCCCTCCAGGCGGTGAGACGCAGCCAGCAACCAAGTCGCACATGCCCCGTTGAGGACAGATCCAGTGAGTGGCTGGGACGAGAGAAAGACAGAGCCCTGATTCCAGGTCTGCTTTGCCACGGTCCTGTGAGCAGGGCACGGAGAGTCCACCTGGCCAGGCTGTCAGGTCCCTGAAAACTCCCCGACTTCCCGGGACTGCCTCCCTAACTATAAAACGTGGCTCCCAGGTGTCAGCTCTGAATTCCCCAACAGCCCCTAAGACAGGAGCAGCCTGTGTACTGCCAGCCTCTCAGGCCCCCTCTGCTGGCCAGCCAGCATCTGCTCTGCTGGCCACTGTGCCCTCCAGTCATGTGACTCAGCCACACAACAAAACTTCTGCGGAGAGGAAACGGGGCGACCAAGAACAGGGCAGATAAAACACGGCGGTAAGTGAACGGCCAGCCAGCCAGAGATGCGGCAGGAGACAGGGCGACCCCAGGGCCACTGCGGGCAGCGTGCCCGGGCCTCCAGCGTGCGGCTCCTGTGCGATGACGACGAGCACGAGGCCGCCACACTCCCAGGTACAGCTGGAATGACTGCCCCCTCGCCCCCGCCAGGGTTTGGGTTCGTGTCTTGGCAGGATGAGGGACATGCAGACTTCTGGAGTCACACGCCTCGCGTGGTAACAGGCCACGTGGCTTTAAATGCACCTGTCAGTGGTGTGCTAGGACAGCGACTCACACACTCACGGCCGGTCTCGCTGCTTCATAAATTTACCAGCGGGGACAGGTTTTGACAAAGCCACGCACCGTGTCAGATCCAAGCAAAGTCCCCAGCCTCTAAGCACTACGACTTGGTGTCCCCACCGGAGAAACTCACGCCTGCACTCTCCCGTCACATAACTGATGGCACTTGTCAGGGCCATTCCTGGCCATAAATCCTGCCTGCATGAAAACTGTCTTTCTCCCAAAGATTTCAAAGTACTTTACACGACCTGTGACATCACACGGGGGCGCCGGAGGCCAGCAGGAAGCGTGCCAAGTGCAGGCCCTCGTCTGGGTGCTGACAGCGCAGAGACGGGCGGCCGCCGCGAGCGCCACGCGGCCCACAGGGCTTCTCGCTGCGAACTCGCCTCGGCCCAAACGTGCACAGGACGGCTCGTCCTCCACCAAGACAGTGCACGCGGCCCACCACTTACCCACGCTGCCTTCACCTCCTCAGAGCCCTCGGTCTCATCTTCCTAAAAAGGAAGGGAAACAAGGGGGTCACGGTCACGGTCACCCATCAGAGCCAAGGGCAGCCCACCAACAGCGCCCTGGCGAGTCACACGTGGCTGCAGGTGCTATGCCGACTGCCAAGGACATGGCTCTGCCACTTCGACAGCCACACAGGCAGCCAGCTCGGCCCTGTCCTCTGCCGTCACAGTGTTGCCTGAGCCCTTGCTGGAAGAGGGGACCTTTAGGACCAACAGGCTTTATTTCGTCTGTCAGCAGTCTGTTTGTCCAACAGTGAAATGCTTTGACCTAGAGCACGGTTTCTAACAGGTGACAGTTACTGTCATTTCTTGTCTCACTGAATGGCTCGTCTAATTCTCAAAGAGTCTCTGGTGACCAGCAGCCTGTCCCACAATGGAGCTGCATGAGCAGGGTGCGACCGGCAGGTGTCTGCGGTGCTGGGCCCTGGGGCGCCTGCCTCCGGCTGAGGGCTGGAGGGAGTGTGTCTCCTACGAGTCTATCAACCCCTCTTTCCTTCCTCCAAAAGAGTAAAGCTGAGTCAGAAGACCCTGTGTTACGTCCTGGGGCGCCCCTAAGATCCCGGGTGCCTGCCCTGTGCCGGGCGCGCTGCAGGCCCTGGATGCTCTGTGGGGACACCCCACGCGGGTCCCGCACCAGCTCGGCCCTTCCTGCACCTCCTTCCCACGCGGTTCCCAATGCTGCACGCTCGTGGAGCCGTGGGGACTGTGTCGCGCCCTGGTGCAGGCCGTGCACTTACGTCCGTTGTCCAGAAGTTGATGCCCGTGCCTCGCCGGTGCTCCCGGAGCCGCCTCCGCTCACGGATGGACAGCCTGTCAGAGGACGGGTCGCCCACCTCAGCCTCACCACGCTCTGGCCAAAGAGAAGACACAGCGTGAGCTAGGGCAGCCGTGGCGAGGGGCTGGGCTGCGCGTCCAGACGCCCCACACACCGTGTCTGTCCATCTCCTCTGCCTCTGGACGCTCGGGGTTGGGGGCCGACGACCGAGTCGCCTGGGGCAGGTGCGAGCCGGCGTGGAGAGAACGTCTTGACGCTGAGGGGGACACCGGTGCCGCGGCTTCGTCTGGCTGAGCCGGACCCCGCAGGTGACGACACGCAGGCTGGAAAACAGCAGCAGGATGAGAGGCCAGTGGTCAGGGCCGAGCAGCGTCTATGCGAGCTTAGAGGCAACGGGCCTCTCCGTGCCGGGGCCTCACCAGAGCCACGGGCTCTACACAGCCGCCGAGCCGGACCGAAGTTAGGTACGTAATTAGCCAGGAAGGAAGCAGCTTCCGGCTCCTGTTCTGGTGGTACCAGGAAAACTGTCCCCAGATCAGCCAATGGGCACAAGGCAGCACTAACCTCGTCAACACAAACCCCTTAGCTTTTGGAAAGACAATAGGAAGGAGGGTGACTTTAAGATGCAGTCCTGGAAGGCAAGGTCTGCACCGGAAAATAAAAGCTCAGGAGCACGAACACACGGGATTCGGAGCTTCCAGGGAGCACAGAGCGAAGCGAGCACCCGCCACCCTGGGCTCACTGGGGCTCTCAAAGGGCCATCTCCCCCTGCGAGTTAGGGCACGTGGCCGTAACTTCTGCTCCCTGAAGAGGCGGGAATGGAGAAATTCTCGCTACGGGCAGAGGTGGGACACCTTTTTGCTTACAAATTAGAAAGGGAAGCAACAAAACACGGAAGCTCTGGACTCAGAACCTGGTTCCAGTTCTAGCCTCAGCTCTCACTGGCTGTGTGACCCTGAATAAGCTTCTCAACTTCTCTGCGCTCAGCTCCCGTACGTGCGCAGTGGGGACAGCACCGTCCTCAGGGATGATGGGACCACGGCCTGCGGTGCTTGGAGCACGCCCACCACAAAGCACCCGACAACAGGCTGACAAGTGAACCCCAGGAGCCGCGACTCATGCTGCCCGCCACCCGGCGTCACGGCAGGTTCCCCTCCCGCAGCTCTGGTAGCTGTAGAACGGGTCACCCCAGCCGGGCACTTCTGAGTGAAACGGAGGGACGGTGGGGGTGGATCACTGCAGGGAAACAGGGTTGTGTCCGCCTACGCGCGAGCCCACAGCTGACCTCCAACTCCGCCTGAGAAACGGAGCAGAGGCCGGGGGCCAGCCCCGTAGCGGCTCTGCGGGGCCCGGGTTCACAGGTTGGGAGGACAGCATGCCGGCGGCTGGGATGGCGAGCTGGCCAGGATGCGTGCGTGCGGCCCCCTCACCCTCCTGGGGCTCTGCCTCCCCACGTTTCAGACGGGAGTAACGACACGTAACGCACAGGCAAAGGTCGCATGATGCCTGGCGCACACACGTGCTAAACGCTCACATTTCTGTTTTTGTATCACACCACAACCTCTCTTTTTAGAAGAGACAGACAAGTATTCTTCCAAGAATAAATTCAGTTAAGTAAAATTTATTTAACTAAACTTATCACGGTGAAATACACACATCTATTAAATCGTCACCTGTGTACCCAAAACGAACACAGTGTTGCACGTCCAAAGTGCGTCCGCAAAACCGGAAAGAGGAACCCTGAGGTGACTCCCAGCAGGACAGTGGTCCCTTGATGATGACCTCCGAGCCTGCAGTCACGCAGGCCGGCCAACTAGAGGCCGGTGCAGAGGGTCCTCGGCGAGCTGCCCACCGAAACGCGCACAGTGCGTGAAGTGCCAGAGGGAGGGACCCCACGTCGGCCGCCCGCCCAGTCCAGAGCACGGCGCAGCGAGCTCACCTCCACGTCCGACCCCTGGCCCCGGGGCTGGCGGCTCTCGCCGGCCTCTGCAGTGGGCTCTGCGGGTGGCTCGTGCTGGCCGGTGTGCCCCTGGAGCCCTCCGGTGCCCACGGGCTTCTGGCCAGGCTGCTCCTGAGCTTGCCGCTCGGCCCGCGACCGGCTGAAGGTCCTCTCGGCTTCCTGCAGGTCTGTGAGGGTCACACCCTGGGGAAAGGCGCAAGTCAGAGAGCCCGCTGGACACGACGTGGAGGAGCGGGGGGCGGGGGGCTAACAGGCCCGACAGCGCCAAGTCCCTAACCCTAACCCTAACCCTAACCCTAACCCTAACCCTAACCCTAACCCTCTGGGCACAGACCCAAAGGTATGGGAAGCAGGGTCTCCGAGAGTCACCTGCACCGCACGCACGCAGCGGGTTGGGGGCAGGAGCCACCCGAGTGTGCATCGACAGCTCGGGGTGAACACGGCGTGGCGCCCAACACGGGAGGTTATGCAGCCACACAAAGGAAGGGCCTTCTGGGACCTGCTTCCCCGTGCGTGGCCCCCGAGGACACGCTGCTCAGTGGAGCCAGCCAGGCACTAAACGACCAATACCCTCTGACCCCGCGACGTGCGGCCCCCAGGGTCAGAATCAGAGGGCAGCTGCAGGGTGAGCGTCAGCTGGGGAAGGCGAAGGTGCCGAGGTGGACGGAGCTGATGGCTGCACAACACCATGGATGCGGTTAACCCCGCAGAACTGACATCTGAAACGTGGTGAAAATGGTAAAACTTATGTCATGTATGTTTTACCAAAACAAAAAAGAAAGCTTTGTTAGCCGGGTCCTCGTGGAGGCCACTGTCTACAGATAGGTCCGCAGCAAGAGGCACGAAGCAGCAGCAGCAGCAGCACGGCGCCTCGCTCCACGGCCAAGGAACAGCCCACCGCGGGCCACGGGGCATGTGCTGGTCCAGGCTTCAGCTCGTGGACATCGGGGCTGCGTCCGCCTTTGGCTGTGACCATCTGCACATGTGTGTGTGTGGACGCGAGCTCTCAGCCGAGGGTGCTGCGGGCATGGCTGCTGGGCAGTGTGGTGGCCCTCGCAAACACCAAGGGGCCACGCAGGGCCCCTCCAGGGAGCCTTGCGCACGAGCGGGTGATGCGTCCTGAGAAGGGCCAATGCTCGGAGTCCGCAGAGACCAGAAGGACGGGGGGGGCTAGACTCGTAGGGTCTGTGCAGCCTACCTAAAACGGATCCCAGGAGAGAACGTCCCGTTCGGTGCCTGGGACAAGACGCTCATTTTGTGTTTTAACCGCTCCTCCGGTGGAAAGGCAGACGGCAAAGGACTCAGACAGGTCACACTCACCTGTGTCACCCAAGGACTCAGACAGGGCCACACTCACCTGTGTCGCCCGCCGGGCCTGCCGGGCCTGCCTGGAGCGTGCTCTGCGTAAGGACTCTGCCTCCTCGTCCCGGACGGGGGTCAGGTACGACCTGCAGGGGGAGCAGGAGGACCAGGCGTGAGCCTCACTGCGCGTCCTCGGGGTGGCAGGTGGCTTCCCCTCAAGGACGCCTGGAGACAGGGTCCAGACGAGGGGAGCACTGTCATGAAATCACATGAGCCACCACGCTGTCACCGGCAGTGTTTATGGGAGCCGCCGCCCCTCCCCCTCGCGGTGCGTTTCTTCTCGTCTCGTGCTCTGGGTGGCTGTGGATGCAGGACACGTGGACACGGAGCACCGACGGCTTGCCCGCTCGGCCCCGTCCTCACGGCCCCTCAATAAAGAACGCCGGTCCACACCCGCAGGAAGCAGGCTGAGGGTTTTGCTGCTGTTTTGGTCTTTAATTGTTGAGTGTGTTGAATTCTATCAGGTGCTTGTCATCCCTATTTATGGAGATTACGTTTTTTTCTCTCCTATTGATATGGCGAATCACACTGAGTAATTTTTGAATAACAGAACAACACTGAGTTCTTGGGGTAAGCTCAGCCTGGTCATCTTCTTATGCAGACTCAGTATGCGTTAGTTTAAGGTTTCTCCATCTGTGTTTATGCAAGTGGAAAAGTGCTTTCTTGTCATCTATTTTCTGCAAACAATTCTGTAAGATTGGAGTTACTTCCTCCTCAAGTGACTGGAAGAGTTCCCCAATGAAACCATCTGGGTTGAGCATTCTTTGTGGAAGGATTTTAAATAAGGAGTTTAATTTCTTTAATATATTTAGGCCTATTCATACTTCGTTTTGGTAATCTAATTAGAAAATGGGCACGAGATCTGAACAGACTTTTCCAGAGAAGATATACATACAGGTGGCCAACAGTGTGAAAAGTTGCTAAACGTCTTTTGTCATTAGGGAAATACAATGTAACAGGTACCAGCTCGCACCTCTCAGAACGGCTATCAGAAAGACACGAAATGACAAGAGGTGGCAAGGACGCAGAGGAAAGGGAACCCTCGGGCACTGCCGGGGGGATGGGGAACTGGTGCAGCCGCTATGAAAACGATACGGAGCTTCCTCCAAAGATGGAAAACAGAACCACCCCACGATCCACCAATTCCACTTCTAGGCATTTACCTGAAGGAAACAAAACACCCTAACTCAAAAAGACATCCGCACCCCACGTTCGCTGTGGCGTTACTTACGACAGCGAGACGTGGAAACCACCTAAGTGTCCACCGACGGAAGACGGACAAAGAAAACGTGGCACACGTCCACGACGGGACAGTGCTCAGCCGCGACAAGACCCTGCCTGCCACGTGCAGCCACAGGATGGACCCTGAGGGCACCGCGCCGAGGGCAGAGCGTCCGACCGAGAAAGTGGCGGTGTGAGCTCCCTTGCGTGTGGAGCGTGAAAGAGCGGACCCCAAACGCGGAGGCACAGAGGACGGACGGACTGGTGGCTGCCAGAGGCGGGCGGGGGTGTGCGTGGGGGTGGGGTGGGGGAGGCAGATGCCCACGGTGAAGCCCCCAGACCCGGGTGTGATGCACGGGGCGGGGCTGCGGCTGACACGAAAGTCCTGTGTATCCGAAAGCTGCTGGGGAAGTGGGTGGATCTCAACGGCTCCCAGAAGGCGACACGTCTGTAACCACGTGGGGCGGGGGCGTTAACCAGACTCGCCGTGGTGATCGCTTCACACCGAACACGGACATCGAATCAGTGTCACACCCCCGACGCTAACGCACGGTTACACGTCGGTTATGGCTCAGAAGTAGTAATAACAAACAGTAAAACCACATAAATAAGTAAAAATTACAAGTCGCATTCTCCGACAGCACCTTTGGTCTGAGAACTCTCTCTGCGTGTTGGGGAGCGGTCAGTAACATCACTCACGGTGGCAGAGGCGAGGTTTCTAAATTCTTGTTTCTGCTTGAACGTCAGCATTTCATGAGGGCAACAAACACCTGCAGAGTCGCCCTGGGTGGACTTTCCACAGTCGGAGCAGGACAGTTGCCGGCAGGGAGGGGACGGGCCGTCAAGAGGCAGGTCCGTGGCCTCCGCCGTGTGGCCAGGGCTGCCATCCCGGGCAGCGGCCCCGGGAGGGTCTTGCAGAGGGGTTCGCGGGCCCACGGCACAGGCTGTGGTGACAGCTACCGGTGAAACTTAGGACTTGTCTAGAACCCGTCACAGGGTCTGCACCAGGGACCCGGACCTCCTCACCGACCGACCGCGTCTGCGCGGAGGCACCGCGGTGGCAGTCACGTCTCACCCCGAACCAGCTCCTTTCGCCGCCCTCGCGTCCCCTGCGTCTTGTTCTGGCCATTGGGAACAGCTGTCCTGGCCATGCCTGACACAGGAACACCACCACACAGGAAGCTGCCCCCAGCTCACGTGCCACAGCCGGTGCCAGCTCCCCACGGAGACGCACGCCTGTCTCTGCATCCCTAAGTTCTGAGTTCTCACTGCCGCGAACCCCAGGGTGTGAGAACTCACCAGGAACGTGGGGAAGTGGCCGCTGCGACCCGCCTCTCCCCCTGGTCGTCCTCAGCCCCCCGACACCACGCACAACCAGGCAGCTCCCCCAGAACCACCAGAAGAAAGAGGACTGGGTGCCAGACAGGCCTCCTGGTGCCACGACGCCATCACCTCCGCTGCTGCCCCAGGGGCGCATGTGGCCCCCTCCCCACACCCCACCTGGCACCAGGACCGTATCCTGGGCTTCCGACTCCCACAGCATCCGGCTGAGGCCGCCACTGCCGGGTCTTCCCTTCAGGTGGAGCGGCCACACCACCTCGGAGAGCCCAACATGCCTGAGCGGCAGCCTCCCCAGGGCCCTGGGTTTTAACAAGTGGCCACCTCTGCTGTCCCCACTTCCCCGCACACACCAGAGCTCACCCTGGGACTGCTCCAGGCGCCCATCTTTTTCTCACAGGAATCAACTAGTAGGAGGGAAGGGGCTTGAGGGCAGACGCGGTCCCTCCCGCGGGTCACTAATATCACAGCTCTGGTCAGAGGGCGGTGGAGTAAGGACGTGGCTGACGAGGACCCTGAGCAGCAGGCGTCTGGCTGCTGCAGCACAGAGGGTTCTCACTTCCTCTGGACACATGTGTCCTGGGGGAGGGGACACTTTTTAGCCCCCATTCCTGAAGTATCAAGTGGCTAAGGGGCTCTGTGACAAAGCCACCGTCTCTGGAAAATGACGTGGGTTCCCATCTCGATAGCTGTGTTTAGCAGCAGAAATTCGGGAACAAGGGAACAGACTCTAATTCGAGACCCTGAATCTCACTGTCTGACTCGGCAACAAGCTGCGCCAGGTCTCCTGTCCCAGAACTGTGCAGCGGGGTTCAGTGGCACCAGCTGCATTTAAACTGCTTTATGGAACCGAAGCCACCACCACTGCGACCACCACCTCACGATGCAGAGGAGAGGGGTGTCTACCACACAGCTTGGCACCTTTCCCCACTTAATTAGCAGCTGCCGAAAGGGACCCCCTTGACTGACTAGACACACTTTGCTCCAGCGGTGTGCATAACTCGGGGGCAGGGACGATACGGACGCACGTGCAGGACCCGCGGCCAGCAGCGGCCGCCCATCCCGGACTCACGTTAGGATGCGAAAAGCGCCCACCCCAGAACCACACCGCCAGCGCCGCACAGGATGGCGGTGCTGGTCACAGATGCAGACTCCGACCTCGCCGACGTGGGCAGGAAAGGGGTCACGTGCTCAGGCCACACTGACCAACACGCCACATCATAACCAGTCGTCCAAGCGACCAGAAGCGACGGGACAGCAGCAGAGCAGACGACAGAGCCCGCTCTGAGTGCTGGCCGCTCCTGCTCGGTGTCCACGGCTGGGAGGACAGGCCTGCGCCCACTGGCGCACAGGCCCAGCACGGTCGAGGGCGTGGAGCCTCGAAGGCGGCAGGAAGCGCCCAGAGGGGCCTGTGGTCTCTTCATGCATCCACAACGGCCTGTCTTTAATGTGGGGACAGAGAGGGGAGTCAAATGGCTTTGAAAAGCTATGACTCAGAGTTCAATGACTCGGTTTAAATTCCTCACATTCCAAGAACGAGTCATCACACCAGCAGGAATAACCGCCTTGCTTGTCACGGCCCCACGACGACTAGAACGTGGGACTCGGCCAGGACGGACCATGTCCTGGCCAAGCGAAGTGGAGTCGTCGTGGCGAAAGAACAGTTCTGGTCACTTCTGTAAAGGACAGAAAGGGAACCGCAGAAGGGAGAGGGACGGCTCAGGCTGGGCAGGGGGCGGGGAAAGGCTGGCAGGGACAGAGCGGAGGGGCGAAGGCCGGAGCCAGCTCCAGCATCAGCCCAGGGCACTGTTTATGCTCCGTTGCTAAGGAAAACCCGGAGCTCCGGGAAAGGAGCCCAGCCACGACACCGTGCGACAGCTGCCCCATGGCCCCGGTGACCCTGCAGAGCTCTCTGCCAACTGCCGGCCACTCGCCGATCTCACCCTCTGTCTGCCCTGTCACCGTCAGACAACCCCGCTGGTGGCTGGAGTCCTTGGGACCCACCAGGCCAGCCTGGACGGCAGTGAGGGGTGGCAGGGGCCTCTGACAGAGGTGTGCCACCTGGCGGATGCCGCCTGCTGTCAGGGCCTCCGCAGGCCCTGGGGATCTGGGGGGCTAAAGTCCTAGGCCTGCCTGGCACCTACGCAGAGCTCATTCGAGAGCACTTGAGCTCTTCAGGAAAAGAAAGAAAAGGAACTTTGTACTCCAAGGTCGTGCCCTTCTTAAGAGTAATGACCTGTTTCAGAAGTCCCGCCCTGGGCTCGTGTGGCAAAATCGTAAACTACCTAGAGTCCTGCACAAGGGCCTCGCCTGCTGTGTTTCCTCCATGATGACGGCTGTCTTCACAGACTTACGTCACAGACGCTGTCCCCATAACTATAATGCTGATACTTTACCACTCTGGAACTTTGGGGAGCGGAAGAAAAAAGGATAAAAGTGACCCTAACCCCCCAAAAGTCCAGTGTTAAGATTTCACGTGATGATTCGGTCTCACAGTTTAACCTTCTGTATCTCCCTCTGCCCACTGACCACCACGTGTGCAGTGAGCGCCCAGCAGAGAAATGTGCCCACGGTCTTGGCTGACAGGTGTGTACGCCCGCTCAGCCCTCCCAGCAGACAGCACTCCAGAATAGGGGGGCCGGAGGTGCAGGCCGCATGGGGACCCTCCGGCCACACTGCACGCAAAGATCACTCCTGAGAGGTCTTGCTGGGGCCAGTGGCAAAGTCCATTTACGCCAATGGTCGCGAACTGCTCTGGGCGACCTGCAGACACAGGCCTCAGGCCCCAACGCGGCCCCCATCGCGGCTCGAATGCACGGACTACAGGGACGCGGCAGCTTTCAGACCAGAGTCAGCACCCAGCACCCAGCACCCAGCACCCAGCACCCAGCATGCTCTTTCAGAAGGAAAACGTAGCTGTTTTCGAAACATGGTTCTTTTTCTCTTTCAGCTGACGTCTGTCTGGAGGGAGGAACTCACGGCCCTTCTGAGCCAGCGTGACGACGTGCTTTACTGGGCCACGTCGCTCCCCAGCCGCAGGCGCCCGCAGCACTGAGCAGAACTGAAGTGCCTCAGCCCAGCAGACACGCGTCTGTGCGGCTGGGCTCCCGCCCGCCACGCGGGCCCCTCGGCCGCTGAGCGGACCTGGGGGGGCGCCCGTCTCGGGGTCCGAGGAAGCAAAACACACTCTTCCACGGACGCAGACACTGGGGACGTGCCACGAGTGCTGACCCCGCACGACCCGCTCTCCGCTCCGCAGGGAACAAACCTCGGTGGCTCCCGAGTGACCCGCACTGGGCACCGCGCTGGGCAATGGCAGGGGCTCCATGACATTCTGACAAGAGTGACCGCGTCCGACAGCTCTTCGTCTAGTGCCTTATCTTGAGCCGTCCCATTTATTTTTTACCTAATGAATATTATTTATCTAATGAACCCTAATATTACCCTGCTTACTAGCTCGTGCCATCCCTAAACTGCACTTACTGTGATACGCCACATCGCAGCATAATACGTGACCACCTGGATCTAACCCTCCCGTCCTGCTGTCTGCTGCTCCTCGAGGAAGTCCGTCCTAGTTATAACATTTGGCATTTCAATAAAACTCCTATGACAGAATCGAAGTCTGCAGCAGCTGCAGACTTCCTGACCGCAGGCTACAGAGTTCCCGGGGGACAGTCACTTCCACTCCAGGTGCCGCTGCACATCTGCAGTGCAGGTCGACGAGGGGCTGACACCTGCTCTCGCAGGAGGCATGAGCCAGCCGGCGGACTTCACTCATCTTACTCGTCTCAGCCCACGAGGATTTTCCAAGGGAGTTTTCTTCAGAGTTTTCTTCAGCTATTAAAGTTCGCTTTGCTTTTAGTTTCTACATGAAACCTTGTCTGAGCTGGCAAACACGGACGCATCGAACACCTGAGGCTGATTTGTTAACGTCCATGGCTGGAAGCCAGTCCAAAGGTGACAGCTGCTGCTTCTGCAGCCTGTCGGCCCAGAAGTGAAATTCCTTAGATTTTGTGTAAAAAATGAAAACAGGAAAGGAAGAAGGAAAAGAAAGGAAGAACACTACTGTCCAACTCACTTTACCTCTCTCTTCTTACGCTCATAGTATTATTTTCTAATATTACGTATCATCTAATAATACTACTTAATTGTATTAATTACAAAGAATCGCCTTTATGATAATCGAATACCTAAAAAGGCTGACTCTCTGGGCCTTGTAGGGAAGATTCTGACTTATCATGCACGTGTCCACACTCATAAAATACAATCTCCTTCCTCTGTGTACTCAGAATAGAATGAAGTCAGACTGAGATCTAAATTCTGCTAAGGTATCACCACCCCTGCTTCTACTCTGCAAAAAGGGATGACCGTGCCCATTCTGACAGGGGTCAGACCTGGCCGGCGTGGAGGGACGGCCCGCCCTTCCGGTGCCACCTCCCGAGGTCCCTGACGGCCGGGCCCCTCGCCGGCAGTCTCGCCTGCATCGGGGCACGACCGGCCTCTCGCGATTTCTCTCTAAATCAGACCAGCCCCAGAAGAGCCGGTCACGACCCTGCTGCCCTAGTACCACGCAGCAGACGGTCCCTTTTCTGGTTCTCAGATTAACGACACTTTAAACCCTCGCTCCACCTTTGAGCCTTTTATTACATCGCTGCCTTTCTCTGCTCCAGAGACGTCTCCATGGATGACTGAGAGAAATGGAGGGTCCTCTGTGCCCAGTGCCCATCGCAAAGCGGGAGCCAGGGCCCGATGGAGCCATCCGAGGCAAGCGAGGAGGCACGCCACCCCCAGACAGGACGCGCACCGATGCGCGAGCTTGCACAGCCGAGGTCTCCACCCCGAACCTCCCAGGGGCAAACGCAACCCCAGCTGCAGGGGACCGGGCTGTTTCCACACACACGCACGCGTGAGACCCGGGAAGGCTTCGCACCCACTCCTGCGTCCCCGCCTCACAGGACAGTCCGTGGACACAGCGGCAGGCACCCACCTCCGGCTGCCCTTGACTCCCACGGAGGCGTCCGTCCCTGGAGCGGAGAGCAGAGTGGCAGCGGTGACCCCGTTGGCAGTGCTGGGCGGGGGGCGGTTGGTGATCACACACAGCGGGGTGCTGGGGGAGCCACTGTCCGTGGTTCTCTCTGCGGTGGGGTCAGCCTGGGACTTGTGAGGAGTCCTGGAATGAAACAGATGCGCAGGAGGCGGTCGGGCACGCGCAGGACATGGCACGGAGGCTCGAGACGGCTGAGCCAGACGACCTTCTCGCTCGGACTGTGCTTGTTTTTAAAGTCTGAGCTCTTAAACCTTAGAACCATCGGCCAGATGCTCTCTGCCTGAGGAGTTACGTTTTGTGAAATTCTTTTTTCTGACATTAAAGTCTTTAGAGAACTAGCTGTGGCACGAGGCGGTGACATATGACTCGCGAGCACTGTCTGTCTCCACAGGTGCACGAGCAGAGGCCCCCCACACGTGCAGACGACGCCAAGGTCACTGACGACACTGCGGCGCCTGGCCTGCAGTTCTGGCAGGGAGTCCCTGGGGCAGTCCCCTCGGCCTGCAGGGGACACCCTGGGGTGCGCAGAGGGTTTGCTAAACAGGCCAGCGGCTCTCTTCCCATCACCCAGATGCCCGATGGTCCACCCTGCGACTGCACACGGCAGCAACGGAAGCAAGCTAATGGGGTCCCACAAGTGCCCTCAACTACAAAATCCCAGCCGGCAAGCTGTACAATGAGTCATTTACATGAAAACAAGATCTTTGTTTCTCAACAAAGACTGGAGAGCAACCACTGGTTCTTCACCCAAAAGCTATCATTTGTGATGTCACAGCTTGTTGCTGTGGTAACAGAGACCCAAAATTAATACTCAGAGAGATTAAAAGCAGTGCACATAAAGAATGCCAAAAACCTGTTTTTTTTTCACCTACTCACAATTGCCGGAAATGCTTATAAATAACTATAAATTCACTTTCAAATAATCACATTATTAGAAAAAAAACTTGAAACAAATAATCAGATCATAAAAAACTAAATGTGGTACCTAGACGCAAATGCAAAAAATAGAAGTTCTGAAGTGGCCATCTAGAGAGCACAAGCCACTTAGCCAGACGTGATTAATGACTCGGAAAAAAGGAAAAATTTATGTTCATTTTTAATTGAGATAAATGCAGGCAAGTAATTCCTCCGGCTTACAAGATGTCCACGAGAAGTAGGAATAAAATTAGCCCGAAACAAAGTTATAAGAAATTACGCTGGTCGAACCTTACCTGAAACTCTTCTCAGGTTAATGACCTGTTCTGGCCTGTGCCATTTCTCAGGTTGTGGAAACGCCAAGGATCTGATTTTACTCCACCACAGAACAGGACGCCCGCTATCCCCCTGAGATGCTACCATCTTACGGCGACGGTTAGGACAGAGCAGGGAGGCTCCGGAGCAAGGGCCCCCGGCTTCGGAGCCATCGGGGCAAAGCTCCAGCCAACTCAAGCTCTCCGATCGCCATCTGTAAAATGGGGACGACACCCGAGAACGTGGGAGTCCTGTGACGCCCGAACGAAACCACGTGTGCATGTCAGCGCGGCACAGCGCCCGGAACGGGGTGCAAACTCAGCGGAAACAAAACTCAGGAGACACGCTGCAAGGGGCAGATCGGGGTTCGGATCTGGCCTCGGCTGTGCTGCCGGGGAGCGGGCGACTCGGTTCCGGTCCCGGTTTCCTCCTGTGAGGTGAGCACGACACCTCGCACGCCGAGGGTCCTGGTGAGACCGGCGACGACGTGTGTGCTGAGGGGCTGGCCGCCTGCCCCCCACTCTCCACTTCCTCCTTGCCGACTGGCCCGCTTGCCAGTGCGGGCAGTAACGCCGCTGGCTAAGGCCTGTGCTCGCTGGTCCCTTTGGCTGCTAAGGCAGCCAGTGAGACACACACAGAAAATGAGTGCTTTGGGGACCACCCTCAGTTCAGAGCACCCCCTCTTTCCACACTCCCCCTCCTCCTCCTTCCTGCCTGGGGTGTGGCCGTGACCGCCAGGGCTCTGATGCACGGGAGCCCAGGTCCAAGGTCCGTGCGGGAGCCGGAGGAGCCAGGGCCCCCCACTCCCTGACGTGGCAGCGGAGTGCTGGGCTGGCCCGCCCCAGGCCTTCCTGAGGGAGGGGAGACAGTGAGCTGCTACGGATTCACGGCCACGTGCGAGTAAGTGTGCGTTCTGTCCAGTGCCTGCCCCGACGCCCGGCACATAACAGGGCTCAGCCAGTGGCAGCGACGGTGACCCTCCCCGCCCCAGTCCTCATCAGATAACCAGGCGACCCCTCACGTTCCCGCTTCCTCATCGGTGGGCCGGCAGTCGCAGGGCTCACGCAAGCGGACCATCACGGGGGCCCGACAGGGCTCCATGTGACTGTGCAGCCTGATGCTGAGCCGACCGCCACGCGCCGCGCCCCTGGCCAAGCAAGTGACCTCCACCATTTAGGGACAGAACCCACGGCCTCCCGTGGTGCCCTGCGGCAACGCCAGTGTCACCGACGTCTTCCATTCTCTCCGTGTCAGCTGCAGACACAAGGCCTCAAAACAGAGCCCCCTTTGCCACACCCCAGAGTAAAAGGTGTCTGACCACACATACGAGGTTCAAAGCCACAGTTCAAACCACAGCTGAAGTGCTGCTGTGCATTCACAGCGACGGTGGCCTGCTACCGTCAGATGCTAGAAACCAACACGCTGCCCCGGGAACGAAGGGCAGGCCAGCGCGGCCCCCGTCCCTCCCCAGTGTCTCCAGCAAGACACCCTCGTTGGCTGGGAATTCTCAGAAGGCTGACTTGGGTGTGCGTGCCATCTTCTAAAAGACTAAAAAGCAGCTCCTAATCATACTTACTGGGAAATTAGTAGAAATGAAACATGGGGATGTTTTCAGTGTGTGACTTGCCACAACGGTGTGACCTCTGGGCTGTGATCATACTGGTAAGGTCACTGCGAGACTGGGTGGGTGCCTGGATACACACCCTGCAGTTATTCACAAGCACCGCGGGCAAGTGAGCACAGGTCACGCAGGAGCATCCTCACGAGATTATGGACATTTTCTTGCTCCTACAGTGATAAATCTCGTGTGCATCCAGAGGCATCAGCTTTGATGACCGTAACTCAAGTGGCTCCAAAAGGCCTTACCTGCCATGCCGCACGGATGCAGGAATGTCTGCACTGACGGGTGCAGGGCAGGAAGAGGCAGGTTGGCACCTGCTGCCCCGAGAGGTAGATGAACCAATGGCAATGGGCGAGGCGGCAGGAGACGCGTTACGATTGGCTGAAATGCAGGGACTTGTGGGGCCACTACTTCTAGCAAAGGAAGCACTGCAAAACAGCACACACCAGGGTCCTCAGGACGCGCCGCACCCACCGCCGCCCGGCACCGCCTCCCCACCCCGCCTGTGCACTTAGCAGAGATGCAGAGCAGAGGAGCTGTGACAGCAGGGACGTGACCGGCCCCAGCTAGAGCCGCGCGAGTGGGCCTCTGCCGGTCATCCAGAGTGACAGGACGCGGCCGAGGACAAGTGACAGGAAGCACGCGGGAGCAGAGCGAGGAAACCGGCAACAGAGTCGTCTTACTGAAAACCGATTCCCAACGCACCCAAGGCGAAAGGTCCTGCACCCCAGATGCCCGCCTGGCCCAGAAGCAGCCCCGCGGGGGCCGGGGCAGAACGAAGGTTTCGAGAGGACGGGACAGAGATTCAGAGCAGAAGAGTCGGGAAACTGAAGCAGCTCTGGAAAAAGTGCCTTTGGGAGGATTTAAAGTTTTAAGTCCAAAGCCATGGTGTCTGGGAGATGGAGACAGGTAAGAGCTACCTCAACTGCAGCAAACACCTGCTGGGGTGAGAATCTATAAAAACCTTCTGGACTGCAGCAGTAATTAGACACTTGAGGGAGTGACTGAAGCCAGCTCTGAAGCCCTCTTGGGAAAGATGCATTTTACCGGGTCAGAGCAAAGGAACCAGTGCCCGAAGACGGGAGAGGGACCGGCCATGGCAGCAGGCCGAGCTTTGCACAGCCCGGTGGCCAATGCCTGCTCACACTTCCTCTCTCGACAGTGAGGGCACAAGATTCTTTCCTTACGAAAAGTTCTTAAGACTTTGTAAAACCAAAACAGCCCAGGGTCACGGGAGAAGAGCTCTGGGAATTCCAAGGGCGAAGCCTGTCTGTCCCCACCAAGTGCTCACGTGACTGTGCCTGCTCCCCACGGTGGAGGCGAGAGGGCTCCCTGCTGCTGCCAGAGCTATGTCGAGTGGCATCCATCAAACCACATGCGACTCACTCAACCACGTGCTGAGGATCGGATCATGAACATCAACAACACATCCCAAAATAATGACACACCCCAAAATGTAACGGCAGCTCCCTTTCTTAGAAAGTCATCTTGGTCTTAGCTCCAACAAGGAGACGCAATGCATCTAGCTAGACTAATGCCTCAGCCTTGACGACAAATAGCTGATGGCCTCAGTTCGCCAAGGATACCGAGTCCACACACTAAAGCTTCAGCGGGGCCGCTGAGTGGTGCCCCCAAGGACGGCCTCCCTCAGAGGCACAGGGCAGAGGGACACTGGAAGGCAGCAGTAGCTGTTGGGTGCAGCTCGCTGGTGCCCATGTTTTGACAGGGACCACTTGACAAGAGTCTTCTCATCGAGGGGAACTAAGTTTCGAGCCCGCCACATAGCCTGTGGCCGGAGGTGCTTCTCGGGGAGGCAGCTGGTCACCTGGGACACCTGCTGTGGGTGGGGCTGTGTGTGGAGGCAGGTGGAGGGTCAGGGTGGCACGGAAAGAGCGCAGAGTGAGGAGTGGGGAACAGACCCCCCGGGTCAGCAGCAGAGTTCAGACCGAAACACTAAGTGCATCTGAGAGCCAGTGACCTTGGCAGAGGCGCCGGCACGTGACAAAGAAAGGGACTGCAGAAGAGGGGGCAGATGAGGAGGGGGAGGGAAGCCATGTACCTTCGCTGCACCAAACTCGCGGGATTCCCGTCGTGATGGATCTGAGGGCCGTCAAAGTCACAAAGAAAACACAGCTCAAGTCCCTGCATTAGCAGCTGTAGCACGAGAGTCTTCGGTGCAGAGCAAGCTGCCCCAGCCTCCCCCCGCCCGCCTGCGGCCCCCGCCAGGCCCCCCAGACGCAGCGTGAGAGGGGTGCTGCTACCAGGTGAGGGAGTCACGGGGCTCCTGGCGGAGGACTCGGCGGGACTGAGAGAGGGGACAGGGGCCCAGGTCTGTCTGTGCTGAGAACCTGGAATCAGCTACTTTAACTCAGTTAAGAAAAAGAACTCATTTTAGTTTAAAAGTAGTCAAGATGTTACCCCGCCGAGAACCTAAAAGTCAACCGTTTTAGATTCATCTTTGTGGTGCTAGTTGGCTAAAAAAGGCATGTGACTGTGATCCACACCCCACGGCCAGGGTGGGGACCACCGCCCGCCCTGAACCTCACGCCCCGTACCTCTTCAGGTAGGTCGACACGTAGGTGGACGGAGCAGCTGTCTGCGGCGTCTCGCTCCCCGGCGCTCCATCCCTCCACGGCTGCCGTGTGTAGGAGCCGCTCCTCACCAGGCTCGCGGCCGATTCCCTGGGGGCAGCACAGGCCTGGACGCTGATTCCCAGCTGGCTGTGTCTGGGACACACCGCGAACCGGGAGAGGAGAGCCGGCCCAGCAGACTGGCACCGGCTAGAGAGCAGACGGCCACGGGGCCCTTCCGTCCTAGACGCCACGTTCTGCGTGGGCTGAGGTGACCTAAGGGTGCCTGTCTGCTTTCTGTCACCAACGTCAAAGACAAGTCATTTCAACAGGCACCAAACCCCATGCCAAAAGTCTCTAACTATTTTGTAGTTAGAAGTCACTTCTGTTCCTCCTCTGAAAAGCTTGCAGTTCAGTCCCCAGCAGCAGAATGCTTGTGAGCGAGCAGAGCAGGGGACAGTGGAGACGAGGGAGTCCGTCATACTGTCGGACTGCTCCCAGGAGGAAGAGGGGACTTGCTGGAGATCTCTAACGTCAGAAATGAAAAGTCACCAGGGGAGGGCTGTGCAGGGTTTCTGGCCCCAACTGTCACCTCAGAGCCCCAGGTCCCCCCAGGGCCCCCAGAGCGGCCCCCAAGATCAGTGTGTACGCGAGCCCCCGGGGACTCTGTCAGGACGCGGGCTCCCATCAGCAGGTGCGGCGGGGCCTGAGATGCTGCTCCTCGGACCCTGAGATGCTGCTCCTCGGACCTGCGCAGGTAATGCTGGGGGGCCCGCACCTGAGCGACAGGTTCCAGGCCAGTGTGCTCTGAGACATGGGGCTAGTTCTGTGGAAGGTGACTGGAAATGTCAGCTTACAAATGAGAAGTTGATGGATTCGACTGAATAACGGTGTTGTTGGTGGCTGCCTGAGCGGGCACGGACCGGCCTCCGCTACGTCTGCTGGAGGACTAGAGCATCCCCCTTGGGACCGGGGACACGTCCCCAATGGTGCTGTCGACCTAGAGGGAGGCCCTGCGGGGCGGGGCCGGGGGGTCTCCGAGCAGAGGGAGCACCAGGCAGACGCCCGGAGCCGGGCGCTGAGAGGGCTGGAGAGCTCACCTGTTCTCCTTCTCCTCCGTGTCCCTCGTGCCGCTGGGCCTCCGCGATGTGAGCGAGCTGAGGGAGCCGCTGATCGCTCTGTCCTGCACAACCAGAGCGAGGCCGGCTCAGGGAGGGGCGGGACCGCCACCGTGACAGGACACTCCGGGGAGCAGCCCTCACACGCCCTTATGGCCTGATTCCTAGCATCAGTCCCACGTCCAGCGTCACGAAAGGCAGCTTCCCAGGCTTACTCCTGACTGACACAGAGCCAGCCTGAGCACACGCCGCCGCCGGGAACATGTGGCCCTGAGCACTGGCCCATCCACCTCGCCAGGCCGGACTCCTGGGACGACTCGGCCTCCACCTCGGAAGATACCGCTGGGCTGCCCCAGAGAAGAGTAGCCTCTAGGCCCCACCTAAGTCCTCACACCTCTGACCCCTGTTTTGTCCCCACGAGGAGGGTGAGAAAGACAGACCATCGGGGAGGCTGGGAGCAGAGGGTCGGCCTCAGGCCAAGCACGTGGTGGCCAGCAGGCAGCTCCCTGGTTGGGCCCTCGGTGTGCAGGCCCTCCGGGACCCTCCGGGGCCTGGGTAGTGTTCCCACTCGCAGAAGGAGATAGCCCTGGGCCCGCGCTGCCTACCGCACCTTGTCCCTGCCATCCCCCAGTGCGGAGACCCAGGGGCCGGATGACGAGCGGGCCAGGGAGGCGCCTGGGGCCCTTGGAACCACCTCGCTCAGCACGCCATGGCTGCCGGTCTTCCTCAGTCCCAGTCGCCATGAGGAAGGAGACTCGTCTGCAGGCTCCGCCGGCTTCTCCCCAAGGCTGGAGGGCTAGGAGGGAGGAAGCACGTGGAAGGGGAGAGGAAGAGGCCTGCTGACCCCCGCCCATCCCCCTTCTCCGCTCTGCAGTGCAGGAGCCACTGGGTGCACAGGGACCCGTAAGTGCGCCCTTCGTCCCCGAGCCGGGAAGAGCCTCAGCCTCGCGGCAGGGCTGTGACGGCTGCAGCTCCGAGGGGCAGGCATGGTCTGCTGTCTGCGTGCGGTGAGCACCAACCTCAGACACTGCGGCACGGGGCCAGTCACATGGCCTCTCTCGACTCACTGCACACCTGATGACAGGCCACCCCACCTCTCTGGGCCTCACACGCCCTCTGAGAAATGGTGACAGACCGAGCTCCTCCCCAGACTACGGGGAGACTGGGAAGCACGAGGTGAGCCCCACGTCAGCTGTCACTAACAAACACGACAGCCACACCGCTCAGTTCTGCTGGTCATTGCAAGGGAACAGCGGACGTGGCCTAGCACATCCGAGCATGTAAGACTTCACCGAGCAGCAAAATTAAAAAGAAAAAACGGCCGAAGTCACAAAGCTGCCACCTTTCCAATGCACTGAGGCTGCCCCCGCTCCCCACCGCCGTCTGCACCAGCACCGAGGCACCTTACAGAGAAAGAAATGGTAACATCAGAAAAAAAGCTTCACGGGGGCTTCGTCGTCTTTACCGCAGAAAACAGCGCCGCCCGGCGTCGGCCCAGAGACCAGGCTGGGGCGCGGCTGGCCTCGAGAGGTCTCCCTGGCCGGGGGCACCTCGTCCTGGTGCGGGGTGGCCGCGGTCCTTCTCCACCTGGACTGCCCGCCCGCTCTCGCTCAGACTTCCTGTTCATCAGTCCCTTTGCCCACGTCTTTCTGTCCTGCTTCCAGCTCTGGAGGCCTCATCGCAGTCGCGCCTCACGAGTCACATGACTCTGAGGGACGTGCCTTTCCAAGCACTATTTTAGCAAAGTGTTATAAGCATGTGCGCGTGAATGTACCTTTTCAATTTAGTGTTTTCTTAAAAAAAGCAGAACTGGTCACACCCAGAAGCAGTGGCAGGACTGAGGGACCAGAGATACGTGAGGGCCGCATTCCAGTGGACGCCTCTCTCACAGTCACAGCGATGCTCCTGCAGTGGGGTGCCAGGCCCTGCCTGCCTCATGTCCGTGGTGGCACCAGCACCCCGCCCTTTCATAAGGTACTAAGAAGATCACTAAGTTAGTATGTATAAAATCAGTGCTGGATGCCGGACGCCTTCCCGGCCCAGCCTGAGCTTGAAGCGCACTGACTGACAATTAAAGGACAGACCGACCGACTCGCCTTCTCTGGTCCCAGAGTGCCACATCCTGTGTGACCCAAACACACTGTAACCAAGTCTGTTCAGGGACGGGTTATAGTTTTGTGGGCAATGCTACAGACACAACGTCCGTGTTCTCCCCACTCGCAAATTCATACGCTGAAACCCTGTCCCCGATGTGACTATTTGGAGGTAAGGTGGCTGTCTGTGAGCCAGGAAGAATCCTCACCAGAAACCGAACCTTGATCTTGAACTTCTTGCCTCCAGAACTGAGAAATGAACTTCTACTGTTTAAAGGCACCGCCAACCCCATGTGCGGTATTTTGTTACACAGCCGAAACAGACTGCGACAAGTAGCAATGTGTCCTTATCGTTTTGCAGGAATGTACCCTTAAGGCCTTTCTCACTGGATGTCACTGCAGTAGGGGAAACGTGATATCCAAATTAATTCCCGAATACTCACTCTCCGGGCGGAAGAGGCAGAGATGTCCTGAGCTGGCGCTGCTATGGGCTCCGTGACACAGCTCTTGCTTTCGGAGCTGGAATGGTTGACAATGGCTTCTGGCTTTTTATCTGTTTAAGATGAGGGAGGCCACAAGGGCGCATGTGAGGATCTCATCTCTGTATCTGCTTCTCTGCTAACAAAACAGGTTATCTGAACAGATCATTGGGGCCACTGAGAGGAAGCCTCCACGAACTGCCGCCGTATGAAAATACACTCAGCAGGATTCCTGTCTTGGGGGGCTCAACGCCAATCACCGCGTGTGTGACTGAAAATGTCCCCATCATCGATCAGATCACACACTCTGCAGCAGGTGCATACGAACAATCTAGGCTGGCCGCAGACTCCTCCTGACTCACAGCACCAGGAAGGCCAGCGGGACTGAGATGGTGGAAGGTGTCAAAGGCCGGGTCCTAGAGTTTGGGGTTCACGTTGCAGGCAAAGATGGAGTGGGGGCAGTAGTCACAGAAGGTTTCGGGGTCACAAGGCTGGGGTGTAATCAAAGGGTGCCGGGGTGTTTCACCCCCACAGCAACGTGGAGACTGGCATCTGGGAACGAGAGACCGCAGGCCCGGGCATCTCGGGTACAATGATGGGGGCTCAGGCAGTGAGCCCGTCCTCCTGACCCCTCGGTGACACCGTGGTCTAGTGTAGAGCAAGCCCAGATGTTAACGCCAGGCAGCACTGGAACTCCAGGATGTGTGAGCACTTGACGCGCGACAAGCATACAGAGAAGGCGGGTACCCGCGCACGGGCATGTGGGAGCCCACTCGCGTGTCCAGAGCGAGCCGTGCCTGCCTGACGGGAGCCCAAGTCTCAGTGAGTAAAAGGCCACCCTCTCACCAGCAGCTTAGCCGGCGCCTACATTCTCTACAGAACCGCGGGCCTCTAACCTCCTCCGGTGACATTCAGTGAGACTCAGAGATGGAGACACGAGGACAGGTGGTGTCCTCCCACGACTGAGAGACTCGAGCTGGCAAGGCCAGACCTCACCGGAGCCGGGCCCAGAGAGCAGGATGGCGGGACTGTGAGTACAGCGCTGGCAAGCTCAGAGGCACACAGACCACAACAAACTCGGGGTCACCTTCCCTGGCATTGGTCTCCTGCTGGAAGCAGGGCAGGCGTGGCCCCACGTGCCTTGGCGCCCCAAGTTCTGGGGCTGGGGCCTGTACGCCCACCGACCTGGGTGGAACCGGTGGCCCCGTGCCCGGGAGATGTGTATGTGCGTGCCACGGGCTGCCAGAGCACCGCATCCACGGCCTAGCACAGCCCACTCTGCGGGGAGTGCTCATGTGCGATCAGACGTCAAGTCTGAGAGCGGAGCTCGGCGCTCCAGGCCCCAAGACCCGCCGGGCTCCCTGACGGGCAGGCAGCGCCTCGTGCGTGGAGCGGGCCTCTGGGAAGGCGCTGCATTACCTGCCTCCTGCTCGGGCTCGGACTCGGACGCCTCGTCTTCCCCCTCGTCCTCCTCCGAGCTGCAGCTGCTCGGCTCCTTGTCCCCGTCCTCCGCTCTGTGGGACTTGGAAGTCTCCTCCTCGTACAGCAGCTTCTCTTTGCTGAATCAAACAGGACAGTCTGAGTGTCGCTCAGAAACGACACACCACTTCTTAAGTGCGCAGTCGGGTGCCAGGAGAGCAAGCCCCTGACCCCCGAGCAGCGGCAGTCACAGAAAGGGACTCGAACCCTGTGCCCCTGAGCCCCCCGAGTCCCTGGTTTCTGCAGACTAAGGCTTAGTGTTTGGCTTCAGAGCGAGGCTGGAGGAGCTCTGGCCTGCTCGACACGACTGGGTGACAACGGTGCAAGTAACACAGGAAGGGACGCCGTGACTGTCCGCTAAGGGCCTGTGGCATGCGGAGATCGTGCTGGCGCTGGGCGGTGGCCCCTGGAAGAGCTCTCAGCTCTTCCCGTTGGGGAAGCACCTGGGACGAAGCCCTGCTAGGCCAGAGAAAAAGAAACGCTGCCATCACCACGAACTCCTAGATGTGAAGCATGGTCACCCAGCCTCAGGGTCTCCCGCCCACCAATGCTCCCTCCCCGCCCCCAACACTCCCATGTTTAGAGATCACCCGGCTAAAAGCAAACTGTCTCTTCACGTAGAAATCCTCATGCTAAGCACATCGCATGCACATGCCCCCGCACCGGAGCTTGTGACAGTCCCCGAGCCCCAGGTGCCTACTCCTTAAAGAGTCCGCTCTGCACCCTGCCGTTCAGGTCCGCCTCGATGAGCCGGTTCCGCGTCTCCTTCTCACTGCGAAGCTGGAGACAGAGTGGGGGTACAAGTCAGCAAGGATGAGGCTCGCAATGGCCCTCTCATCAGCAAGACGAGGCCCACAGCAAAATGGGAGGTCAGAACCCTGACCCCGCTGGTCGCGTCCACCTTCCAGAAGGCGAGGGCAGGTGTTGGCCGCCCGGGGCTTCCCCACGGCGAGTGGCCTCCAGCGCCCACGGGGTCTGGGCACAGCCTTCTGACAGACGGCTGACAGCCCTGAGGGAGCAGCTGCCCGCTTCGGCCCACGGCAGACTCACTGGGGCAAGTGACAGCAGGACTCACCGTGCTCTGCTGCTTCTGCAGGGTCTCCAAGTGCTCCACGAGACCCTCGTCAGCCACCTCGAACGGCGTCTGGCCCTGCAGGAAAGGTGGGGCGACCGCGGGACCTGGTCAGAGCACCCTGCCCTCCTCCCCTCACGCCTCGCCACCAGCGGCTGCTGCCTGCCCGAGGAACTGACTCCGCAGCAGGTGCTGCCACCGTGAGCACCGGAGGGCGCGGGTGCGAGCCGTGCCCTGTGACCCGGCACTGACATGCCCACGGCACCCCGGTGCTCGTGGCTTCGTGGCAAACCACCACTCGAAATCTCTACTTGGACCTGTGTCGTGGCAGTCCTCAATGCTGTGACGATGAGCGCAGCGGCCCCGAGCAGCTCAGGAGGCCCAGGGCGCATGAGCGCCGAGGGTGCAGGAGCCCGCCCCCCCACGGAAGCGGACGGGATGCCGGCAGCAAGCCGGGGCTCGGGGGAGGCGGGAGGCGGGTAAAGACGCCCAGCGATTGGAGCCCCCAGGAAGTCCGAGGCACTGGGCAGAGGTCCAGCCTTCCAAGTGGCTTCAAGTGAGGCCAGGTAACATAATTTCAACGCAACCCGAGGACCCCTGTCATCATAACGTTTTCCTTTTTAAAGAAGTCTTTGAATTAAACAAAGTAGAGTAAAATCAAATCCTTCGTAGCTCAGCACAGATGGCCTGGGCTTCCCAGCGCTCACCTGTGCCAAGGGCACACATCATTCTTCCTGTCTGTTTTCAGGGGCACCATACACAGAGTCAGAGGCGAGGTCAGTGGGTTCTGTGTCACAGCAAACACCTCTGTGTTGACAGTGGGGTGCGGGGAGAACCACGGCTGCTGGCGACGTGCACTCCCCCCTCCCTGAACAGTGAGCTGGGCCACTTAACAGAGACCCTGAGCCATTTGTTCTAGGGGCCCGGCCACTAAGCTCGCGGCCCTGGAGAGGCTCAGGCCCACTCACCAGTTTGTTCCTCACGTCCATGTCGCAGAGCGCCTCTGCCAGGATGGAGCAGGCCTCCTTCACGCCCCAGTGTGCAGCAGCATGGAGCGGGGTCCAGCCGTCATGGTCCTGGACGTCCAGCTCATAGCCAGCCTGGATTAGCAGCCTAAGGAGGACCCCGACAGGACATTTAGATCCTCGATACCACACTTTCCTGCCAGACACACCATCACCTGACGGGCCCACGGGGATCGTGTGGTGACCCTGCCCCGCAGCTCCACGGAGAGCCGGCCATAGGCACTGCTCATCTGCTCTCTCCAGAAGGCCCTCTGTGTCACACCCCACAGGACGAGTGTGTACCTGAGGGCACCCAGAGCCTAGTCCAATGAGCCAATCCCGCCGCGAGGGCGAGGTGGTCCTGTCCCCCGGGAAAGGGTGACGCCTCATGCGGGAACGTGAGCGTCTCCGGGGCCTGTCCTTGCCAGCCCCCTGCCGGCCTTCCGGGACGCCCCAGGTCTGTGGGGTCTCAAGGCCAAGTCTGCAGGAGCACAGGCTCCTCAAGCTGTGAAGCTCTGGCCCAACTGGCCCGCAGGGGGTCTGACTGCCGGGCTGCCAGGCCGCCCATCACGGGCCTCCCGGCGCCTCCCTAAGGCTAAGCAAGCGCGAATGCCACACTCAGGTCCCCAACACACGGCCCGAAACCCGGGCTGGGTGGCACAGGAAGCCTTGCGAGTCTGGGCGAGCACGGCGCACCTGGGAGCGCCAGCTCAGAGCACATGTGGGTGTGAGGAGGCGCACGGGGAGGCAGGGCCCCACACCCGTGAGTGCGGCCACCCCACTCCGGCTGCACGTGCACACTCCAGGTCTGTCATTCGTCCAGTGAGCCCCCAAATCACGTGTGTCCAGAGGACCAAATGAGCAGTGTGCCCTGCGCTGTGTGTCATGGAGGAGGCTGCAGGGGTGTGGCGTGAACCCTGTGCCACAGCACGTGGGTCAGCAAGAAACCCACGGGCGGCAGGAGGGGAGCCCGCCACAAACACAGCAAGCGGAAGCCACAGTGGAGGATGACACAGAGAACCGAGTGTGGCTGACAACCCTGGAGCCCCGCTACCCACGCCATCCTGCCCCTGCCTCCCCGCTGACAGATGCCGCACCTGAGGACCTCGGAGTAGCCCTTGGCGGCAGCCACGTGCAGGGCAGTGGCCCCCGAGCGGGCCTGCCTGGTGTCCTCGATCCTCCCACTGTTGAGCCACTGCCGGGCGTCCTGCAGCATCTGCTGCTCTTCCTGTCCCCGTGACTGCTCCAGGTCGACCCCTGCGGGAGCGACACCGCGCAGACAGTTACGAGGCTGCTCAGGGTGACAGGCGTCTCCTCAGGTGGGAGCTGTGCAGCGTCCGCGCAGACGTCGGCGGTGTCGGCATTAGGCCTGCAGGACTAGAGTGAGGGCGGGCCCTCGGGCGTGTGCCCAAAACTGCTCTCGAGTGTAAGAACACGGAGACCGAAGGCAGTGTCATCTTACATTACGACATTTGCACAAGGCTGTCCATTTCCAAGTCCCCTTACACGTTACATACCACTTTAGTCTCCCCACAATCCTTTGAGGTGAACTAAGATATGAGTAACCCCGTTTAACAGACGAGGACAGAAACGCAGAGAGGCTGGGTGCCTTGCTCAGAGCTGTCACCAGAACTCCGATACCCCAGGACTGGATGGGGAACTACGCCTAAGAGCGCCCACTCGACCGGACACCAGCACTGCTGGCGAGGCAGGAAGGGCGGCGTGCGCTGCCGCAGGGCGCCCTCACATGGGCAGGGGCAGCACCCTGTCCTTACGGGCCAGCCGTTAGGTAGTTTCAGCCTCGCGGGCCCTTCGGTCCATCACGAGGACTCGACTCGGCTGGGGACGTGCAAAAGCAGCTCTGGGTAATCTGCGAACAGATGGCCCCTCCACGGGACCACCCAGGAACGTGGAGCTGCGTCCGTGCGGCAAGCGAGGCGGTTCCAGAGGCGACATCAGGTCCGGGGCCTTCGCTCTGTGACGGTCCCGGCGAACTTCTCGGCGCTGCACTCCGCCATTCCGCTAGCGTTATTCTCAACACCCCCCTGTTAGGGGCCCCCGACCCAGCCTCTGGGGACAGAAAGTGTGAGGAGGCACGAGCGCTCTTCGTCTGAATCAGGTCCCTCCCTGACCCCCTCCAGAGTGGTTTCCGGGTGATGGGGCTGAGGGCCATTTCGTAGGACCAGTCAATGTCCTCAACCACCTTCGGCCCTCGTCAAGGGCAAGGCCATGGGCAGGGCTCGGCTGGGCCTCCAGCCCGGTCTCGTGCCTTCCTTGGGTTTTACGCTGTGCAGCAAGCCCAGGCCCAGGCCCACACGTGTGCACTGCTTCACCCCTCCACGCGTGTCAGGTCACTCCCAACTATGCCACAGGCGTTGGGCCTCAGAGCAGCGGAGACGGGGTACTGGGCACCCTTGCGGCCTCCAGTCTCCTCTCGCATGACCTACGCAGAGGACCCGTGATACTGGTGGCCGACGAACCGTGCTGTGCAGACAGGTCCGACCCCCTCCAGTCCCACAGCAATGGGTGGCTCTAAGTGGCCGTCTGACACTCTGCCCACAGACCCCTGGGTTACCTTGCTTCTTCACTTGCTCCAGAAGAAGGTCCTTCATGGCAGGCTCCTCAGCAAGGTCCGAGGGGACTTCCCCTTCGCTGTTCACCACAGCCACGCTGGCTCCGTGGGTAAGAAAGTACCTGTAGGGACGGGAGCCAGGGTCAGCGCTCCCACTGCCGCCCCAACACCAGCTCCCGTGTGCGCACCCGAGGCTCGACGCAGAGCAAGACCTGTCTGGAGCACTGGGCACCCCAGCTATGGTGCTCTGCTTAGTGTCCAGCCCACCAGCCTCGATAACCAGGACCGCAGTGCCAACACACGGCCTCCTCTCACACTCCGACCCCGAGGCCCACCTGCTCAGCCCTAGGCAGAGCGGGCACTGTACAAACAGCACGACACGCAGCCCTGGGCACTCGCCCCAACCCCGAGGTCTAAACGTGGCTCCCTTACTCGCACAGCACTGAGAGGGTCCCCAGGAGAGTGGGAAAGAAGCAATTCTCGTGAGCAGTTTCCCGATGCCACGCGAGAGTATGTTAAGTAGTGCTGGGTGTGAAAATAGGAAAACACAGGCTAACACTTGCATGAATTTGCCTAAACACGCCTCCAGGAAGCGCTCCCTCCAGCTAGCCCCGCCCCGGGAAATCTTCCACACACGAAGAGGGAGCTGAATTCCTGAAGAAATAAATGGCGAATTCTACATGCTTAGATCCTACATCAAAATACCACACTTGACCCTGAAGAAGGGTTGGGTAATTTTAATACCTTACATGGGTCCTTTCTGGTTTTTAAAGCATTTTTTACACATAAAATAATATAGCGAGTCTGGAACAGTTCTATGAAGCAGGCGATCGGTGTGGTGTTACCCCCACTTTAAACACATGGGGCTCACACGGGTGGCAGGTGGCCAGGGGTATGGTCCCCGTCTTTTCACTTCAAGTCTAGTTCAACTTTTCACGACATCAAGTCTCCTTCAGGCCCATGAGAACCCACGAATGCTGGGAGCTCTATCATACACTCAGCAGTATCAAAGGGGAAAACCTACGTAGACTTCGACTACTCGACACTCCAGTAAACATTTATCGTCTCTCCTACGTCTAAGGTACCACATTTTAGACACTGTAGGAGTTTTGAAAAGGTAACGTAGGGCTACCGTATTCAAAGAGTTGGCCGAGGAGAAAGAATCAGCAAAGGTTAGATTAGATGTTTGCTTTTTGGTGCATCGTCCCTGGTGCAGTGGACGCTCCGCTGCCAGCCTCACCTGCCAGGCTGACGGCACACGTACCACTGCTGCTCCCCTCACCTCCCTCATCGGCCCAGAGGGAGACAGACCCTCAGTTCCAAGCTAGCCCCACCCCGCACTCACTGTGCTGAGAACCAGCCCACCAGCCCTTGACCCCCAAGTACCCAGCTCCTGGCTCTGGGTCCCCACCCACAGGCCACGGGGACATTCACACCCCCCCCGAAAACTCAGAAAGCCAATGACGCAGAGCGGCCCGGGAATGCTGTGGGGCTTGCAAGGAGCTGAACCCCCTACGGCTCCCTGACACTGGTAGCTCAGCCCAGTTCCCTCGACCGGACGAAACGCCCTCCCCTTCTTCCTCCCTTCTGGAAACTTTCACGTCCCTCAAGGTCCATTTAAAACATTCTGCCTTCCTGAGTCCCGGCCTGTTCTCTCACCTTCCCTAACCCCGCCCTCTGCGCCCCCGCCCCAGCTGCCTCCCGACCTGTCAAGACACTCACTGTACCCTGATGCAGCCCCCGCCCGGTAGGCTGAACGCCACCTGAGGGCGACCGCTGTGTGACCTCTGTGTCTGTCTGCCACTCTCCTTCCTCTGGGTACTCACAGGCATCGCCCCTGCCTGCTCTGCCAGCCTCCGCCGTGGCCCCCTGGGCTCGCGCGCCCCACGCTGCCCCTGCTGACCACCCGGACTCACTCTGCGATGTTGAGGTGGCCGCAAGAGGCTGCGGCGTGGAGGGGTGTCCAGCCCTCGTTGTCCTGCTGATCCACGTCGGCCCCGCTCTCCACCAGGAACCTCACCATGTCGAAGTTCTCGTCGATGCAGGCCTGCGGGGAAAAGCACGCGTGCTCACGTGGCACGTCCACTGGGCTCTGCGGCGTGCCACACGTGGCTCCAGGCGCTGGCAGCCCAGCGTTTCCAATGGCATCTCAATGCCCAGCCCGTGCGTAGTGTCCAGGGCACGACTTCGAAGCTCTGAGCTCTGACGGGACCCCTGCGTCGTCTCCACGCCTCTGCGGCTCGGCCGTGAGGCAGGTAATGACGACACTTAATCTCATCCGCAGTGTGCAGTGGGGCTTGTGGCGCACGAGCACGGGGAGACCCGCACAGCCCAAGGGACCCGTGTTTACCACGCAAAACCCCCGCCCCGGGCGCCCGGTGAGGACAGACCTTCTCACACTGTGTGATCTCGGGGCTCTACACTCTCAGTGTGGACTCGGCACCTCAGACGGCTTTTGTTCGTAGGGGTTATTACATGTTAATGAGAAAATTTAAAAACATGTACTTATCGATTCATTTAAAAGAGCAATAACCCATTACATATTAATAGAAATCACAGATGTTAATCGAAATAACTACACACTTTCAAAAATAAAAAAGATAATGAGGAGTGTGGCAGTGTCTTCCTACATTTTTAGAAATCTCTTGATGTCCGGATCACTCTGTCGTGATGTATTACTTTTTATTAGAGCACATAAAGAGAACCTGGCCTCACATAGACACGTATTTGGAGAGGGGAGAAGTATTCAGTAGCCTGCTTGGAGAGCTGTGGATGTTCTTGTTGGGGACCAGACAAAACTCCTAAAGCAGTCATGTCCTCACTATGAGTTGCAGTGTGGAATCTGAAGCCACATAGCGAATGTTCTACTTTGTGACATTAACGCCCAGTGGTTGCCTTGCATTCGGATGAATCTTTTACCCACGCGCCACCTTCCAACACCAGCCCAGACCTGACCTGATGCTCTATGACATACTCCCCTCCGAGCTTTCAAGGCCACGGGCGTCTATGCCAGTCCCAGGACTTAGCTCTAATGGCCAAGCCGCCACCAGGTGGACTGTCGGAAGCCGCTGCTTTCAAGATCATCTTCTGCCCTTTAAAGATGACTGCAGCCAAATCCCGGAGGGCCCAAAACAGGCTGGGCCAGACCAGGTGTCCCCCCTTTCCCCGCTCCCTCCCTCCCACGACCTCCCGCACCCATCACGACCTCACTCCCCAACTCTTCCATATCCGGGTATTTCTGTCTCTGAATATCAAATCTGACCCAGCATCTTTACAAGAACAACGAATGCTGTGCGGAGTTTCAGAGAATGACCACGACAAGCTGGCCTAGTCTGCGGTGTGGCCTGCCAGCTGTCAGTCCCCAAAGAGTCACCTCTGAGGAAACAGGAGGCCAGGCGCGTGCCCTTGAGGAGGGGGAAACCTGCACTCATCACCGTCCACAGCAGGCAGACACCATCTGCCTCCCAGGGTTTGGTGAGGACTGAAGGGACATCTAGGGCTAGAGTGGCCGGCACTGGCGTTGCTCTTAAGCCACTAGTTTAACAGAGAGTGACGCCCCAGGGAAAAGCTCAGCCTCGCTCCGCAGGCCGGAGGCAGCTGCTTAAAACTGATGTCTCTGAAAAGCGTGTTTGCTGAGTCTGACTTCGGGCGTTCCTTGTCACGTCCAGCATCCTGCAGGTTCCTGAGCTCGGGGCGGTGTGAGGCGGACTGTGTGCGTGGTGCCACTTGCAAGGAATGCCCTGGACAGCGGCCACAAGCTGCGAGCACTCGCTCTTCCGAAAGACCTCAAGGAGGCGGCCTCTGCCCTGCTCAGGGACCAGGACTAAGGCCACGGAGGGGAGATGGACAGTCCCTGAGTGATGACTGAATTTAGATGCCCTTTTGCTCCCCGCACCCCCCGCAGTTCTGCTGCTGACGCACTCCCAGCCATAGCAGGGCGGCCAAAAGACTTGCCGTCCCAAACCCACCTGGGCCGTGGAGCCCAATACCATGAGAGTGACGCTGACCCACACGGAGGGTCTGTTCATCCCAGACGGGCAAGGGGGCCGGACCCATTTCGGTCGTTACCCAGGACGTGGCCGGAGCCAGCCTTACAGCGAGACCGACAACCACTTCCCTCCGCTGTGCAGCCCGAGGACACGCAGAACGGGACTCTGGCAGCTGCTCCGAGCTCCTTCAGGGCGGGAGACATGCTTTCACTGCCACTGAATTACTACTTAGTCCAGAGAGCTTCTAGAAACACTGCCGGGTATAACTCGAGGCTCCCTAGAGTGAGTGTGTCACCTCTCCCTGGCCATGACAAGCTCCCTCCAAAGAAAACACTGGATTTTACCAATAAAAGGGGAATGAGCATGGCGAGCTGTCCACTGTACCGATGCTGCCCTCGCTCTACCAAAGGCAGAAGTGGCTGACGGCCTTTGGTGCCAGAGTTAAATCTGGGACTACAGAGGAGGCCTACAAAACAAAGCCTCCTCCGCTCCCAAAATAGCCTGCAACTGTCACCGCCACAGAGTGCCGCTGGCTCTAGGAGCTGACCTTGCCGCTGTGTCTCAGGATCCTGCCACAGCTACCTGCCTGGGGCAGGGCAACTCCGTCCCACAGAGCCAGCTCCAGGTGCCGCACCCACCTGTCCAGATGTTTCAGCCCACACCTGACTTCAACAAATCCACCAGCGCGGTGCTGGATGACGCTGACGCCTGTGATGTACCTCTCGCTATTCTGTCCTATATCGTCCCAAAACTTACACAATTCAATAATAATAACTCACATATAGTTTATATAATACAAATTGTGTATAATCCCCGAAGTTATATTATTTCAACTTCATGCTGAAAACCCTGAATGCTTGGAGGTAACAGCAAAGAGCATGATTTCTTTCACACCTTTACAGCCAGACACCAAACCCTTGAGTACCCACGAACCTCTCGGGTCACATGAATGGTTAAGAAGGACTGATCCAGCATGTGAGTCAACCCTCCCACTTCCCTTCTCTCCACTCGCATCGCGACACAGTGTAACTACTTCCTGTCTCTCCACTCGCATTGCGACACAGTGTAACTACTTCCTGTCTGCATTGCGACACAGTGTAACTACTTCCTGTCTCTCCACTCGCGTCGCGACACAGTGTAACTACTTCCTGTCTCTCCACTCGCATCGCGACAATGTAAACGCTTCCCCAGTGAGAGTCACAGTAGCAGTCGGCTCCAACGTGACAGGTGACACCAGCACTGTCAGTCCTCACCAACCCCCTGGCACAGGCAGTTTGGCTCCCAGATGGTGAGAACTATATATCTGATTATGTACTCAGTGGTCAGGCAGGCCCTGGACACAGATCTGTAGCCTTTCAGGACAGAGAGCCAAGAGAGAGAGAGAGCACAGATCTGTAGCCTTTCAGGACAGAGAGCCAAGAGAGAGAGAGAGCAGAGCCAAGAGAGAGAGAGAGCAGAGCTCAAGAATTTTCCATGGAGCACTAAGATTTTTGATCCCAGTAAACTGGCATATTGCCCCGCAGGATGGGAAACGGTTATGATGGGGGACCAGAGAACCCCTTCCTTCAGTTAAGAGCAGCATCGTATTGACTAAGGGTTGACAATATTTAGATTTCAAAAATGTGTTCATTCTGGATTCTTATAAAACCTCCCGTAAAGGGCACAGCCCTTACCCTTCGAATGTTTCCCTCCACCTTCCCCACTGTCCGCGCCGGAGCAGCCCTTCGGGTGGCCCTCCAGGCATGGCCTTGGCAACGTCTGTAATGCACCAGGCCAGGTACATCTCCCTCTAGTCATCGAGGCCAGTTTAAAAAGTCAGGAAGAAGGAAGATGGGGAAAGGGCCAGGAAACAGAAGCCGCATTTCTCAAAGCCCGCAGTTCTTCGGACAGAGGTTTCAGAGCTCCGGCCTCCAAACCTCGACTCTGTTCCCCACGGATAACCCTCGTAATGGTGGTAAAAATCCCAGCATGAGCTTGTCGGGTCAAAGCGTGCACACAGCTGTGTCCGTGACGCCTGCATGAAAGAAAGGACGTCACGTCCCACGGATGTGCGTGTGCGAGCTGGGGCACACTGCGTGACAGGACGACTCCCCTCAACAGACTTGATCGAACAGGTCCTTGCAAAAAGTATATCATAACGAAGCCACAAAAGGAGGAAGAACGTGGCAGCCGCAGCAATAAGCGTTAGGAGTTTTCATTTTACAGATGGAGAAACCAAGCCCAGAGAACTTAAATGACTTACTTAAGGTCACATATTCCGTTGCCAAACTGCCAGCATGTTCTCCAGCTGCCAATGGCGAGCCCTCCAAAACGGAGTTCTGGCCAGGCCCAAGATACCACTTGGCTCATGGAACATTTTTAATACCTGATCCTACCTTCCTAAAAATAATTCTGTGCTAGCATTTACAGGACACACCGAGGTTAGCCCAGCTCTCCTCACATTCCATGTGAGCAACGTGGCCAACCGTTGACCCAAGCTGGTCACTTGTGACGGGACTGGACGCGAGGCATAGAGATCCCGGGGCCCCGCCGCCCCTCCGTGTAGTCCGGATGGCCCTTCCACCCAGCTACCTGTCTGAACCGAGGCCCAAGGTCTGCTGTGCCGTCGGCGGGGCACATAGCGCGGACGGCTGTGCCACAGAGAGGGTTTTCCTGAACTGCAGGTCACACTGTGCCCACGAGCACGTGCTTCACAGCCTGACGGCTCCGGCAGGGGCCATGGCGTCAGAGCTGCGCTGGGGCCTTGCGGGAGGCAGGCAGGCACCGCTGGGGTCTGAGCTGGGCCAGGAGTGAAAGCCGCAGAGGAGTCACAGGAAGAATGAATTCTCAGAGCAGAAGTCAGTGCCTTGAATTTTACCCCTAAGAGGAGATATTCGACAGGAGGCTACCCTCTCCTAGCATATCTTCGCCAAGGGTCTGCAGGCCGGGGGTAGACAAGGCAGCACCTGCGGGCGTGTCTCCCGTGCAGAGTCCTATGTGGGAGGAGATCCTGAGCGAGCTGTCATACGATCATCCCTGTGCAGTGTGCTAGCCAAGAGGGCAGAGCAGGCGACAGAACTTGCTGGGCTCAAACCCCAGCCTCCTAATTAGTTTTGTGTCCTCATCTGTAGAATCATCACGCCAATCACAGCACCTCCTTCCTGGGGTTACAAATGAGCTAACGGGTGTGAAAACACTGAGGTCTGGCGTCGAGGTAAGCGCTGCGGTGTGTCGGCTGCTGCTGCGAGCATCGCTCCCACGCTGGCACCACCCCAGTCTCAGAGGGGGCGGGACACTGCTTACCACACAGCGGCAGAAGTTACGCCCTTCAAATAACTATGTCAGTTTGCACAGACGCCAGCAGACCACAGTTCAGTTCCATGAGAGAGAGAAGGAAGAGAAGAGGATTAAAGGTAGGACCAGGGAAAAGGGAAGACGGCGCGCTGGCCTGGTACAGGGGCGTCCGGGGCTGCAGGCTGGGTTCTGCCTTCACGGAGTCCCTGGCTGCAAAGCCCACCAGGTCTATTGTTAGCACGGGCAGCAAACCCGAGAAGACAGATGCAAGCTCCGGACCGGACACTGACTCACGCCGCCGAAGGACACGTTAAGAATGCATCTGAGTGACGTGTTCCATTTGCTCATGAAATGAGCCCTGCCCGAGGCCCGTGGAGAGGCACGGACTGGACCATTTAGTGTGGAGACAGCTGCAAACGACGCTCGCCAAAGGGACCGCGCCTGACATACGGTGAGAGAGCAGGGGACAGCGCTGCCACTCCGAGTAAGAAGGCACTCTGCGGTGACCGGGGCCACGTCCCGGAACGCAGTGTCTCCCTGTTACAGAGGAGGAGGAGTGAGCCAGCGCGGTAGCAGGGAGGGAGCCAACCGGAAGCACAGGGAGAGGCCCGTGCGACGGTCTGAAGGAGAAAGAAAGCGTTTCGGATCGCAGGGACTCTGGCGTGTTTGCAGTCAGATGCGGGCGAGACGGACGTGGAAATGTGAACAAGGCTTCATCTAGCATCCTGAAGACTTTGCACTTTACCCTACAGGCCAACGGGAATGGGAAGAGGAGAGGCCGGCAGGGTGGGCGGGCAGCAGCGCAGGCCCCTGTATCCCACGATTAACCTTCATCCCGAAGGCGGCAGGGAGCGATAAAGTCGGAGCTGTATCTTAGAGGGATGACTGTGGTGGGGACATGAAGGGTGGACTGCCGGCAGGAGACACTCGTGACAGAGACACGACTTAGGGAACTACCATCAAGGCTGGAGAGGGTGAGGTCTCGAAGGGGGCGCATCGCAGACCGGAAGAAGTTGAGAAGGGTCAGGGCGGCTGATTGCAATGCCAGCGGTGAAAAGGACAACACAGATTTTTAAGAGCTTGGACCCTGGCTGGAGTGTGACACCACTCGGCCCAAAGAGGTCTACACGGCCGTCTAGAGGTCCCGTTCTGACCCTGTCTGGTGCTAATTTCTCCTGAGGCCTAAGCGACTCGCATCCAGGAGCCCTGCGTGCTGCCCTTCCCACCATGAATAGCCCTCTAGTGAGCCCAGGGAGATCCATGCCAACCAGCCCAGCCTCGCGGCTGTCCCCCGCCCCCAGCAAAGCCCTGCTTAGGCCAGTGTCACAAATACTGTGGTGTGGCCGGCACGGCACAGCTGTGCGGCAGCCCGCAGGACAGGGGCCTTGAGGCTATGGTGTAAGGTCTCGGCTACAGCTGAGATCGGTAAAGCCCCACGTTAGTGATAACACTGCTGACAATTCTGGAGCACACCTCCCATTTTTTCCCTAAAACTGAAATCTTTGGAATAGAAAATCAGTTGATAAGTTAAAAGCATTTTTTTTGGCTTTTAATTTTTCACATTAAAAAATTTCATATTTGAGACTTTAAAAAAATAACAGACAAAGGCCTGGTCCCCACAAAGAATGGCTGGCTGGGGCTAAGCGGCTGCCGCCCTGGCATGGAGCACTGTGCCTGGCGCCCACCCACGCCCGGCGCCCACGCTCTACCCAGCCACACTCTCACGTTACCTGTCCGCACCCTTCTGCCCCAGAACTTTACATTCAAAGTATCTAAAACACACAGAGTTGACAGAATGTCAGGACATGTGCCACATGCCCTGCTGACACTGCCATTCTCCTTTATCATGGGTCTGTCCCTTCACCATTCACCCCGTTTCAGACATTTGTAGTAACTTCCCTGACACTTCCCTGACACTTGTATACCATTAACTAAAGTTCAATACCTGTTTACAGTATTTTTCTTTTGAAGTCAAATTTATATACAGTGAAAAGCACAAATCTTAGGTGCACATCTACTGACCCCTGAGCAATGTCTACGCTTGTTACCCGTCCCCGCGCCTGCCAGGGACAGAGAAAGCTCTTCTGCGTCCTCTGACCTCACCTGTCAGGGCCAAGGGGATGCTGGCGATGAGCAGAGTGCAGCCGACCTTTCTTCAGGCAGCATCTGTTTCTGCTGGGCCTCAACGGCCAAATCTGAGGATAATCAACTTTGCTAATAATATGAGTTCACTGTTGGGCCGAGAGAGAAGATGCTAGCAGTCGAGACTTTAGGAATCTAAACAACTTGTCTTTTCCTGAAAGCACGAAGCTCCACAATTTAAGAACCTTGGCCTCAGAGTCCAGCCCTCAGCCGCTGCGGCCTGGGGCAGGGGAGGGGATTAATAATAAAAAATAAGTAACACAAACAAGAGTCAGACTCCACTCCCCCGCTGGCCTGGAGGTGGCTGCTGCCACAAGGCTTCTGTCGCTGGCTGTGAAGGGGCCGCATTCCTAAGCCCAGGGAAAGGTCGGAAATAGCAAAAAGTTGGAGACCTCGTGTTCCAAAGGTAGAATGCCGGACAACTGAAACCAGGAGAAAAATCCAAAATGTACTGTTAGGTCAAAGGCTTTCCACCTAGCCCGACATCGTGAAGGCCCTTTACGGAACAAAAGTGGGACGTGCCCGTGCCCGCCAACAGGGAGCCGTTTCTCTGCAGTCAAACCCCAGACTCCCAGGGTGCCTCGCCGGAGAGCATGCAGAACCAGGGGCCCTGTGAGCAGGAGGTGCCAGATCTCGCTGCAGAGGCGCCGGGCGCGAGGTGGGCATGCTGTCTCGTCTTCCAATCTGTCTCAGCTGTCTCCTGTATGGAGTGGCCTTGAGCCCAAGCTCTGAGCAACTGTCCATCTAGGGCAGAGGTAGAGGGCAAACCTCAGCCGAGAACAGGGGACATCACAAGAAACTGTACAGGCAGAAGAGGAACCCTAACGTCACCGCCACCCCAACCTTCCCACTTTCGTTTCCTGGCTGGGTGACAGATTCACCTTCCTTTTATTTCTGGATTAATATGAAGACAGGTGAGATAACAAATACGAAAACAGATATTAAAAAGATAAGTATAAATAAACCCAAGTATAGCCATTAATACATGTTCTTTGTGTTGTTTTATAAAACAAAATCTACTACGAGGCAGTCTAGTGCATTGATTCAGGGCAAAGGCCTGCGGCTTTCTCTGTAAAGAGCCAGCTTAAAAAACAGCCTCACAGGTATTTGTGACTTTCAAAGACTACGCCACAGATACTTGAGACCTGGGTCCTTCCAGTATTACAACAGAGCATGACAGAATTCAAAAGGGATAGGCAGAATCGTTTCTTTGAAGAAGTAAGAGGCCTTAAAAAGGATGTACTCAAGTTCAGAGTTCAGCGTTCAAGTTCAGAGAAATAATCAGGACAGACAGGGAAGTCTTCGCATAAATCAGCGCCCGAAGCGGCTGCAGCACAGAGAGAGAAGGCCTGCGACACTTCGTGGAGACGGGGCAGAGAGAGAGGGAGGGGGTGCTGAGGGCAAAACCTTCAGGGCCCTGCTGTCAGGGAAGAGGCAGTGACCTACTCTGAAGGGGACAGAACCAAGTGCACCAAGCCGAAGTTTTAAGTCTGTCCATAGAAATGTTTGACACATATTTTCCTGTTTATTCACAGGTCTATCAAAGTCACCTGATAAACCTCCATGGGGACAGCAGCCCCAGGCTGGACACACCAGGTAAATAATAAAGTTACCTGGCCTCCTGAGTCTTGCACCTGCCTCAGCATGGCTTGCTCAGAAAGACCCGGCAGCCTGTGAAGCTTGAAGGTTCCGTGTCTCTCCAAATTCTGATCGGTAGTTAAGTAGAATCTGCAATAATTAAATTTATGCATTTGGATGCCGGAGTCCTGGGCTAAATATTTTCCCAGTGTTTAAAATGTCACGTCTTTTATTTGAGCAGTAAAATATAAGGTCTGAGAAAGCCACAATTCAGGCAATAAATCATTGCTGGTGGCCATGGGCCAAATGAAACCTAATAAAATTACCTTCAGATGGGGCTAACAGATACAAAATAGGAATTTTCTGGAGACATTACCAGAAATTCATTAAAAGCAGAACTTATAGGGACCCCTCAGTCTTGTCCAACAAGTATCATCGAAACATAACAGCTAGTCAAGAATTTCCAAACTGCATTAGAATATGATTCCAATAGACTGTCACAGTATTACAATGTTTAAGTATACTAAGTACAAAATCTCTAAATTCTTAGATAAACCCATCCCATAACTATAATGTAGTTCAATACTACATTAGAAACCTCACACAGATTGATTTTTAATATTGAGAACTAAGGCTTCAGCTTTCCAATTAAACGGACTCAAGAAACAAATATAAACTCTGTATGCTTGATAAAACTTCAAATTTACTCATACTGGTTACAATCTAAAATCTAAGACTTAAGAAACAATTTTTAAAAATTACTCTTCAAAAGTAGAAAAAAAACCAGAACACATTCAAAGCTCCCCCGACCCCAAGTCAACAAATTAAGCATACCTCAATTAGCAATCCAAATGAGGTTTCAGTTCCTTGCCCTATTTAAAATTCTGGGTCAAGATCTTTAATCTGGATTTATTACTATGTTAAATCACTAAAGATTTATTAAAGATCCCAAACTTTCATCCTTTACCATCTTTAGGTAGGAAAAGTATAAACATGATCATTTTCATTCATAAGCATAAATGAAAACAGTCACAAATACTGATAAATATAATACTTCCCCTCAGATCCCCAAGGGCCAGAATGTGAAAATAGAAAGTCACTATGTAGCCAATTGTCTATTACAAATGATAATAGGCACCAGCTATTGTGGGAAGCAGTCTCAAAGTTCTATTTAGTTTCCAAAATGTATCAATTGCTAAACAAGTAACAAGAAGCGCAGAGTCAGACACAAAGTAGGCTTTCAACAAATGGAAAAGAATGGCAGAAAACTCCAGGGTAATAACATCCCTATCTCTGCTGCCCTAACTAAGGCTGCCTTCCAGTGACAAGACTAATGAGTGAGAAACGGACCAAACCAGAACTGGGAAATAAAATAGTAGGAACTAGCTAATCTGCCCTTCATTGATAGGAATACAAGCTTCCTGCCTCTAATGTCAGGTTTAATATCCTAAAACATTTTTAACTCAAATAACGAAGCCACTTGAACTAGCCAGAAACCAGCTTTTTAGGGGTCTTTTCATGTATCTTGGGCCTTCATTTACAGTTACAATCATATCGATGGTAGATCTATTTTTTCTCCCAAAAGTCAACAGGAAGACTAACTTAAGTCATTCTTAGTAGGAAAAAAAAAATACATATAATCTACGCAAAAGTCCTCAAAACTGTCTTTCTACCGACACTGCTCTTTCAAAAGTTGTGAAAGCCAGCGTGGTCTAATGCCTCATAGAGACCCACCTGAAGAGGCGGTCTACTAAAATAACCAGAATGACTGTTCTAGACCCACAATAATGAAAACACCATGGATTTTCTTAACCGGATACTGCTTTGGGTCCTGACACTAAGCAGAATTCATCAACATGCAGGGGAAGGCAAAAGTCATTTTGCAGATGGAATTACAATAGGAAGAAGCAATGAACCTGGAGTAAAAGAGAAAGGCTTAAGAATACAGGTTTCCTTTGCCATGCAGGCTGGCGCACATACGAGCTGTTTCGTACTGGACTGAACACATCATCTTAGTCGTCTTTGGTCTCACTCTGTACCACCGAGAACATGAACTGCGATTTCTTCCTTCCCTCATTTGTCCCTTTCCCCACCTCTCTTCCAGCGAGACAGATAATTTTAATCTCTTGAGGACTGAGGCAGCTCGAGAATGTCAGAGTATACTAAGTATACTAGGAACTGAATTCCAGTCTGGGGTGATGACTCTGAGCCCCTTCCAAAACCAACCCGAATTTCTGAGTCAAGGAAAGACCCCTCTAGCCTCCTGGGCAATCCCTCCAAGTGAAGGCTGATCAGACGGGTCTAGAGACAAGGTCTCTGTGGACTGACATCACTGTCCGCCCCCACGCCCAGCAAAGATCTAAGTGTCAACATAACATAATCTGAATGATGAAGCTGGCATCCATTTTAACAAATGTCAGAAAATCTCCTCTCCCAAAACAAGCACCTGCTCTTAAGGCAGCCCAATAACCTTCTAGGTTCAGTTTTAAGTACCTATATCTAGATCTTAAGCACCCAAGATGCTGAGGATACCAAAACAGGGGCCAATAATCGACCTGGCAAAACAAAAAGAAAAGGGATTTTAGGAAGTCCCATCCCAGAACGACCGGCCATATCCGTGCCCCAGGACATGTGCACGTGGAACATGAGCCCCTGTGAGCGAAGGAGTGCTCTCGATGGGATGTGACCAGAGTGACGCCTTCGCTGAAGACGCCAGGACAACGAGGCCGTCCACACCCAGGTTCAGCTCGTTCCCGGGTTTAGAGGCTGCGTCAACCCCCAAGCTCCCACAGGAGCAGGGCTAACCTCGGCGGTCCCTGGGACCCCAGCCTATTATAAAGATTATTAACAGGCTCCTGCAGCCGGTTGTCTTTGACTCAAGCACCTCATGGTAAGCAAGGCTGCCAAGAAAGAAAAGTCTCTGAGTCAAAGTGGCATCAAGGCACCACCATCTGAAGTGCAAATCACCTACTGTGACCTTGTGGGAGGAGGAAACCATCCACTAACATCACCTGACGGCTTCTCCCAGCATGCCAAGGTGATAATCCACAGCTGGTCAAGAGGCCACGGCCGAAAGAAAAGAGAGAGGACGCAATCGCCCTGACCATTCACATCATGCCTGTGCAACATTCCAGCTAATCGATTCGGATAACCGTCCCGCTGTCCATCTCACGGAAGGGCGGTTGGTCAGAAGGCGGTAGGCTGTCCAGCTACTGGCAGCTCCAGTCTCACATTTTGAAAATCATTTTTCATGTACCTCTGAGTCTTCAGGCCACGGGGAACATAGTGTCGCTCCACAGGTGCGGTCCTGTGAGACCTGTGAGCCGACAAAACCCCCTCGTCTTGATTGGAATACAGAGATGGTTTCTCCAGAGAAGGTTCATTCGACTTCATAAGCTTCATCTGTAGCTGAGCTTGTCTAGCACTGAGTATACCTACTCCGCCCCACTCACTGCCAGCCCTGTAAGGAGGAATGCCGACGCAGTCGCCCCTTGGCATCTGTGGGGGAGTGGTCCTAGGCGCCCCCAAGATGCTCACGCCCCTTAGTCAGCCCTTGGATGCCAAGGAGACAGAGGGCTGACTGTATTGCACTGGCAAGTGTTTTAAAACAACTCCATAGCTGTCGCCACCCTCCCCTGCTGCTTCAAGGGTCCTGAGTCTGATGAGCATATTGACCACCATAGTTCACAATCTGGGATGGGGGTTAAAAGAGGAAGGCATCAAAGAGATCAGTCACAGGAGAGGTGATCAGAAAAACGTGGCCTGTGTGCAAAGATCTACCAAGAGTGACCTCAAAGAAGGTGCTTTTCTTGGGTGTATTAAACTATGTGTGGTAAGGACCAGACTCAGCCAGCAGACTCCCTAACGGGGCTACCTAGTCACACGAAGAAAACTGCTTCCACAGAACAGTGACTCAGTACAGGAACACGTGGACTAGACAGCTGGAAGCCCGACTTCTCTGTCCTCCATGAACCCACGGGACGGTTCCCTCCAGAATCCAGCTCTCAATCTCCTTAACATCCCGAATAGCCCGGAAAATAAATGTTCACCTTCTCAAAGAGTTCAGAAATTTAAAATAATAAACGTAGGCCAATTAGCACCTGTCTTACTTATATTCGGCTTCTTACGGGGTGGGATACAAAGCTCTGGGATTTGAATCTGAAAAGTCCATGCTTCGCCCTCTCTCCTTTCTAATTTTGCCCAGGGAGTTCTCTGAGTCTCAGACCCCTCATCTGTAAAATGGAAACCACACTACCTGCCACACCTGCTGCAGAGGATCGCTGCTGAACCTCACACGAGGTGCGCATAGGAAATAAGTTCAAACAGCAAGAAACTACACAAGTGTTGGCTGCCACCTCAGGGGCACCGTTATGACCAGAAAAATAATGGAGAAGAAACGGGCGGAAAGAAAAAGTTATTCCATCTGAGAGAGAAGGGTCGCAACCTTGGTGAGGAGAAAGCTACTGGTTAATACATTCGGGGAATGGCTAGAACACAACATTGAGTTATCACTTAGAAGTGGGATCTCATGCCAACACATTCACTTTGCACTGACGGCAGAAGAAGAATAAGGAAGATTAAGAGTGGGTGTCCAGCTCTCAGCTCCCCAAAATAACTGTGAAGTTCCATTTGGCTGGAGGGTGGAGTCAGTCATGACCGTCTACATGCAGAATGCCGTTGCATCAGATGAGAAGTACAGGTGGTGTTGGCAAGTCACCCACAGTCCCGTATACTGTAGTGACACATAGCGCACATGACTGCTATAGAGGGCTTTAGAGAAAAACGAAAATAGAAAGAAAGGCCATTCAAAAAGTATCACACAAACACAAGTGACTCAGTAGGTCGCTTCTCCACAGGAGGCCCTTAGGGAGGTAACGAACTGCTAAGGAGAAAGCAAGACCCCATCGCCAAGTCGAGGCGTTCTGGGAGCTGGAGCCTGCAGGAGACAAGCGGTGCTTCAATCACTACAAACCGGCAAAGCAAGAGCGGCCTCCTAACCCAGCGCGGGCCTCGCTCTTCCGGTCATCATCCAAAAGATTCTGTCTCAGGGCCGCCCAAGCAGAAAGCCAAGTTTTCTGAAAGGGCATGTGACAGCCGGCACTGGCCGTGCACGGAGGGCCTCGGTGCACCGGCACTCCGCCCAGACATAGCGCACATGGCCAACCTACGGGGGTACGTCCAGGGACCAAACCCCCAGTAACCATGACAACCCAAGGAGGTGGAGGGAAATCCAAACACCATCAGGCGGCGGGGACGCGACTCCTCCAGGTGGAGACCCTGATTCGGGCACAGGCTTGGTTCGTGCAGGCGGCTGGCCGGGAGGCGTGCTGCGGCGGGACTCGGTGGGGACACTACTGCGCCCGGGCGGCTCGCGGCTCGCGCGCAGGGACCGCGAGGGGTTACCTGGTGCAGGGCCGTCAAGCCGTCCACGTTGGCCGTGTTGATGTCGGCTCCCCTGGCCAGGAGCCTCTTCACCTCGTCGGTGTCCCCGCTCGAGCAGGCGGCCAGGAAGACCGCGCCGTCCTCGAAGCGGACCCGGGGGCCCCCGCGGCGGGCGTGCGGCTGCCGCTCAGCGGGCTCCTGCTCGGTCTGCGAGCCCCGCCAGCGCCGCAGCTGCTCCGCCCGCCGCGCGCGCGCCGACTCGGCTCGTTTCCCGCCCAGGTGTCCCAGCTCGGCCATCGCTCGGGCTCGGCAGCCGCGGCCGCAATGCCGCCTCTAGGTCGCTGCTCTTCGGGGTGCCGCCGCCGCCTCCCAGAGAGCGCGTCAGCCGGGAGCAGAAGGCGGAGACGCCCGCGCTGCCATCTTTACTCCTCCGCCGCCAGCACCGCCCGCGCACTCCCTCGGCGTCAGTACGCAGGCGCGCCGCGCCCCGGGGCGTCACGGGAGTTGTAGTCGGAGACCGGCCCCGGGGGCGGCCCCCGACCTTCTGGGAACTACAAATCCCTGGATGCATCAGGAAAGGGGCGAGGACCCGCCGCTCCCTACTTCGCCTACTTGGCGGCGGGACTCAGCGGGGTCACCTTTGCCCTAAAGCTGGAACTGAGTCCAGGACTCGCGGAAGCCTCTTCGGGAATTTTGGGAGTCGTAGTTTATTTTTGCTGTGACTACCAACCACTCTTTGCATAATTATCACATCAGTCCTTTGAGGTGAAAAAGGGGCAGTAATTATCTCTATTTTTTATTGAGGAAAACGATATAAAGTGCCTGGTTCTAAAGGTAGAGTTTTATAAACATTATAACATATACTACATTAGCAGGTAGTAACCACAGTAGGTCAATGCGCATGGGGAAAAGGAGCATGCGTACACATACAGTATTACAGAGTTTGCATAAATACTCCAAACATGACACTTCTACTCTACGCCCGGGACAGATCCTGGAAAGTTTGCATCCAATTGTAGAAAGAGTATAAGCTTTGATTTCAAATGAATTCACATCCCAAGACACGTTTCTTGACTTCTCCGACCTGTTTCCTTATTTGTAAAACGGGAATTATAATGCTTCACAAGGTATCCATGTGGATGAAATAAGATAATATATGCAAAGAAAGCCAGTGCTATCCCTGGCGTATATCAGCTTACGATAAATATCACATTCCCTTCGTTCTCCCTCCTCCTCCCCTACCCTTTTCATGGATCTTAAATTCGTAAGAGACAGAATGGATGTCTTGTTTGTCCACGACACTCCTCGCTCCCCCTCCACCCCATGCTACAAAAAGACCCTCTGGAGCATAGTACTAAACTCCTAAGGCAGCAAGTTGGACGTTTTCACATTCACGGTGAATTTGGTTACAAATTCATTTAATACATATACCCCCCAGGGTCTTAGCTCTGAACAAAATTAACTAAATGTTACTCATAAGAAAGGGAACATGCACAATTATTAGGCTTTCAAACTTTTCTGTATGCTTGAAATTTTTCATTAAAAAAATGTTGCAAAACATTAGGTCACTGTAAAGGGAAACCTTGCCTGTGACTCAACTCCCCTGCGATGAACTGAGAATCAAAAGAAGTTATATGCAAATGCAATGTATCTCGTTTAATAATGCTAAGTGTACCTGCACCGCGAACGGGGTTCTTCGGCCGGAGCCGTGGGCGCTCGAGATGAACGCACGGCACCGCGCGCTCCTACTTAAGCGGCGCGGCTTGGGGCGCGGGCCAATGGGCGGCCGCGCTCGTGTCCCGCCGGCCAATCGCGACCCGCGCGGGCGGGAGGCGGGGAGGCGCAACGGCCGGCTCGCGCATGCGCGGGGGCAGCCGGTCCGCGGGTGTACGCGCTGCGAGGGGCTCCGCGCGGGTAAGCCGGGCGGTGGCGTTCAGGTTCCGGCGGAGGTCGCCGTGCGTCTTGGGTGGGG
>NW_024349796.1:18446872-18523459 GCF_902729225.1 Pteropus medius | reverse complement strand
GGCGCCCTCGGCGTCTCGGAGTCGGAGCATCGGCCTTTGAGGAGACGGCGGACGGCGTCTGATGGGCCGCACGCACCACGGGGCTCACAGCTGACGGGGAACCGCCCAAGCCGACCAGGGGCCCGGCCCGCACTGGGACTCGGCCCGGCCTGGGACCCGGCCCACGAGGGGCCCTGGGGCCGGACGGCGGCCCCCGGCGCGGAGGGGCGGGGACGCGGCGCGGGAGCGCGACTTGCGACCCCCAGGGGCTGACGATGTGTTCACGCGGCGTGAGCGCTCCTACTCCGCCTTGTACTGGAAGTTGGGGCCCGAATGCGAGGCAAGGGAGGGGGTGGAAGGGAGGAGGTGAGCCGGCCGCTCGTGGGCGGGCTGCGTGGGCGCCCGCCGCGCCTCATGCTAGCCTGACCCATTGCATCTCGGAGTGGTGACTCCCGTGCCACCAGCCGTGCACTCCTTCCCACAGTGGTTTCCAGTCCCCTCGTGAGCCAGGCTGCAGGCTCGAGAGGGTCAGTGGTGGGCAAAAGCAGACCCAGGCCCTGCCTAAGTTTATAATTTATTCGCGGAAACAGACGTCAAGTTAAAACATCATTATTGTCGTTTGTAGAACTTTTTGCACCTTTTATACTTACTTAAAAATTTTGTTTGCTTGAATAGATAACAAGACAAATGCAAAAAACTCTGATTCCCTTCTCAGAATAGGGGTTAATATAGGGAACCCATTTTCCCTTCAGTAAATTGACGCAGTGCGCTAAAAAACCCAGACCCTTGCTGTCTTTGACATGGTTGCCCCTTTTCTCCGCAGCACGTCCCAGCCAGCTGTTCCTGTGGCTGAGAGAACCGTATGGGCTTCCCGTTAGCTGGGAATCATGCAGAGAGCTTCACGTCTGAAGAGAGAGCTGCAGCTCCTGGCCACCGAGCCACCCCCGGGCATCACGTGCTGGCAGGACACCCACAGGGACGATCTGCGAGCGCGTAGGTGTCACATTCGGCCTGCGATGAGTCGGGGCCCTTGCTGACGGCTGTGCTGGAGTTTAAACGTCTGTGTTCTTCCAAAGTGGGGAGTGACTGCGAGGTCCTTTCTACCGGGATTTGGTTTCTGCCCTATGCAGGATTTGCGTCACATTTCTCGTTGGCCTTTTTGTGACAGCTTTTGCTGATTTGTAGCCCAGAATCGAACGTCAGCTCTGAAGCAGTGTTTGGACCAAAGAGCGGCGTCTCAAATATTTAAGGCAGGAGACACGCACTTGGAAGACGGCAGCCCAGACGAAGCAAACCTACAGGCTGCGTGTCCCCGTGGCCTCTAGTTTTCACCTCTGTCTCAGGCTCCCATACGTTCTTAGTTTGACATCATCAGCCTGTGGGTGCATCAGTGCCCTGTGTGAGGGCTGCATGAGTCTGAGAATCAGAGCCCCAGACTTCCCGGGGTCTGCGGGGTGTGATGCAGACCATCCAGTCACCTCTGAATGTTTTTTTCTTTTAAGAAATATTAGGTGGGGCCGACACACCTTATGAAAAAGGTGTATTCAAGCTGGAAGTCGTCATTCCCGAGAGGTTAGTGTGAACGAGACTCTGAACTCTAGGATAAAGCACAGTTATGAAAAGACAGCGTGTGGCGAGCGTTAAACGTAGGAGTGGAAGGACCTGCATTTCCGGCCCTGTCTTACCATGACGTAAAGCGGAAGTATTTGGAGGGTGCAGGGGCTTGATCCAGCTGGTGGGTGTATGAGCGTTTTTAATAGTATTGTTTGTAAATTAACATAATAAAAATTTCGGGGGAGAAAGGTTTGCCTTTCAAAGGCTGTCTTCCTGACTAATTATGATTACTAAGAAGCACTATATTAATAGAACTTATCTGTCACCCTGTGCTTTCAAAGGTACCCATTTGAACCTCCTCAGATCCGGTTTCTGACTCCGATCTACCATCCAAACATCGATTCTGCTGGAAGGATTTGTCTTGATATTCTCAAGTTGCCACCAAAAGTGAGAGGGGGGAGGGTGGACTCTGCGGTCGGTCTGTGAAGCCTGACTTGGAGCCACGCTCGCCAGGCCCTAGCAGCTGCCTGTCTGTGTGTGCAGGGCGCCTGGAGGCCGTCCCTCAGCATCGCGACTGTGTTGACGTCCATCCAGCTGCTCATGTCAGAGCCCAACCCCGACGACCCGCTCGTGGCCGACGTGGTGAGTGTCTGTCCTCCTGGTTCCCCGACGCGGCTGGACCCTCCCCTGCAAGTCTTGCTTCTTTCCACTGACTCTCCCTTTGATTTTGTCTCAGTCTTCAGAATTTAAATACAATAAGCCAGTCTTCCTCCGGAATGCCAGGCAGTGGACAGAGAAGCATGCCAGACCGAGCCGGGAGGTGCGATGCTCATGCGGCCCTGACCTTGCTGCTGCTGCTGCTGCTGATCCAGATGTGCGGAAATGTTTGCCGGGCCTGCCAGATGGGTTCCATACTCCGGAGTGGCTAATCCATGTTCTCCAACTGCGGCCCTCTGATTATTCAGCAAAACAGCCTAGTAGCTCACCCAGCAGATTTCCCCACATTTGTCACCTATCGACAGCACTAGAGGGGGCAGGCAGCAGCTGGTCGATTCGTTTTGTATTCCTGGGGGTAGATGGGTAGATGAGGGTGACTCAGATTCTTTTTTCTGTTTCTTTCTAACACTGAGAAGGGACCGTGTCTGCAGGATCGGGACATGGTGAGGAGGGTATAGGAGGGAGGGGGCAGTTGGCTTGTCTTCTGGGACCATCGATGGGAGAAGAAGGAGGAACTGCCCCAGTTTAAGTCGATGGGGTCCCCTCATTTAACAATACAAGTGCAGTGCGATGGGTAGCGCCCTCTGGTTGCTGCTGAGTTATGACACCCTTCAGACTGAGGGAAGTAGCGGTTAGTGTTACTTGTGGAGAGAAATGAAAAATTGAAACATGAAAGGTTGAGGAAGGTGCTGTCGGAGGGCGCATCCCGTACAAGAAGCGACAGAGAAGTGCCTGAGGTCATAGTGCAGCGCTGCGTGTCCCTCCCGGCAGCAGCGTGAGCCTTGTTGCTTTTTATCCCTTTTTAGGCTGACGAGGAAGAGGCGCCCGGTAGCCTGCCGGAGGCCAGCGACTCAGAAGCACGCGACCCAGCACAGAAAAGGAAGGCCAGGCAGCCAGGAGGCGCGGAAAAGAAATTTTGCCCTGATGTTGAAGGCGTTTGTCCTGGTTCGTCTTAGTTAATATATTTTCTGCCAGAGCGGTCTGCTTGGCCCGCCTTTCTTAAATGTTTTTTTTTTTATACTTGATGCCATTTGGTCTTTGTGCTCTATAAAACAGAACTTGTATTTTTATGTATTCTGCTTTTACATTGAATCTCGAAGTGCATTGTGTTTTATTTAGCTTGTACATGCGTATTTTGAAACCTTTTAAACCTGAAAAATAAATAATAAGTTAATGTTGAGTATGCGTTTATCCCGAACATGCATCTGGGAGCAAACTGGCCAGAGACCTTACACCAAGGACATAAAATAGTCGCAATCGTTATCCTTTATTTTGCCAACTTAGCCAGCATCACTAGGGACACTGGATGTCTGACACAGATGTAGAGCAGCCGTTAGAAACGATTCGATGACTGCTAGGTTTTCGGACGTCGTCACACAGTGTGGGAAGAAGGTAATGTACCCAGGATCGTGGGTGCTTCCTCCCCAAGCGAGGCGGGGGCTCAGACACTGCAGGGTGCTCCTCGTGCCGACTACCGGCAGCTCCCGGGCTCTGACTCACCTGTGACATCCAAGGGCAAAGCCCGCAGAGCTCAGGTTCAGAGATGAGGTCGAATAAGTGGTCTGGTCGCCCGCTTGGCTTCCGTTCTGTTCCGTGCTCCCTCTGGCATTTATGCCCCTGCCCTAGGTGACCACCAGGGGCCTCCCGTCCCGATGGCCTCTCCCGATAGCCCACCTTGCCGTCCAGACTCCCATGCAGCAGCTGCACTTCACCCTCTCGCCGAGGGCAGGGGTGCAGACGGGGTGTTAGAGAAGCCTGCCCCCAGGTGACGGGACCCCAACTCTCCTGAGCAGACAATAGCCACCAGTTCACCGGCGAAGTAGGCGGACCCTTTCGGCACCTCACAAGGAGGACTCAGGAGATGGTCCCATCTGCGCACCAGTCTCTGTGGCTAGGGAAGCCCTCCCCGGTGCCATCACACAGTGGAACCTGCAGTGGGGTCAGGTCCAGCTGAGTCACCCGCATCAGGGAGCAGTGGGCCTATTGGCCTGAAGGAAAGTCGCACAGATGTCCCTGACCTGTCATGTGCAAGCCCAACGCTGTGGGAGCTGGAAAGAGCTGTTACAGACAAGGGGGCCGGGGAACTGGGCGGCCCCCCAGTCCCATGCGGAAGCACCTGCCTACTTCGCCTTCTCAAGTCGAAGGACGTGACACAGGCCCGGGCGCCAAGCGTCAGGGCAGTTCTGGGGCGCGAGCTCAGCCAGGGCTCTGGCTGTGTCGTCTGCCCGGTGGGCCTTTTGGGCTGGGAAACGGAGCCTGTGGAGGTACTCAGATGTGTTAACATCTTAAGCCTTTTTCCCCAACAGAAACTGCGCGAGGCCCTGGGTCAGGAGTACGGACCCAGCAGCGAGAGCTACGCTGTGTGGGCCTTTCCTGCCCCAGCCCCGTCCCCGAGCAAAGGAGCCGCAGCCCTGTTTTTCACCCCGCACAAACGCACCCGTTCACACTACGGTGTAGGGGACCAGGACAGGACCTGGCCTGAGAGTGGTCAGCCAACGTTGACCACTGACCTGTGTGACTTGGCTGAATGGAGAAAAGGCAGCGCCTGCCGCCCTGACCACCCTTCTGAAGCAGCCCCTCCCTGGGGCCACACCCCGCTCCAGCAGAGGCCGTGGCAAGGGGCTGAGGGACACACGAAACTCTGCTGGTGCATATCGGACAGTCGTTCCTTGGCTGCCTTGTTTTGGGTGAAAGTGTCACACCTACAGGGCTTTTTGACTAATGGAAATAGCGCATGGAAGACCCTGCAGTCCCCACACACCTGTCCTTCCACCAGAAGGGCCGAGCTTGGCACATCTGGGCAGAGAGATGACAGGGGTGCCACCCCAGAGCTCGCAGACAAAGCGGAGCCCTGGGGAGGGGCCTGGCCGAGGACCAGAGTCCATTCAGGAGGGGACTGCGTGCCCTCGGGTCTCCATCCCAGACTCCTGTCCTGGCGTGACTGATGTGAGTGCCTTGGGCCAGGCCTCACCCCATGTTCTCTTCTTAGGTCTGTTGAAGTGCCCCAGGTGTCACTTCCCCATCCCGGGGCTGAGTGAGTGTGTGTTTGGGACAAGGAGGGGGCCCCCTGGAAATGCTCAGAGGACCCGAATGGTAAAGGTCGCAGTGGGAGAGGCGGAAGGGCGGTGGCCTATTTGAAGCACCCAAGAAGCCCGGATTCCTGTACTGTTTCCTACTGAGCAGTACGTACAACAAATACCCCTCCAGTCAGCTGGCCGAGGGCTCCCTGTCCCCCAGAGAAGGCAGGGCCTGGGAGGCAAAGGGAGGACCAGGCTTTGGTGGACGGTGGATCGAGAACCACGAGGAGGCAACTCAGGGCCAGAGGGAAGCCAGACAGCCAAACTCTCCTGTGTCCTCCCTCCCGAGGACAGACGTTTCTCTGAGCTGGGGAGGAGGTGGGAGCCCCGCCTCCAGTCCCAGTGTAAGGCTGAGGCTTCTTCCCCACCTCCCCAGGGAAGGGCAGGAGTGTGGGAGGCGGCACATGGAGTCTGCCGGTCGGTGGCGTCACCCACTTTAACTGGGCTGCGCTCCTAAGTCAGGACCGGTAGCATCTCGTGGGGTCACAGGATAGTATCAGGCAGTGCAGAGACGAGGCCCTGGGAGGGAGCAGTGCTGAGTTATGCGAGACGTTCTTAGATAGTCCATGAGAACCGGACACGCAAACAAAACCCGCAGTCGAGTAGCTCGGGGAACCGGTTTTGGCACAGTGCCGCAGATGCTCCCGCTGCAGAAGTGCTCAGAGCGCCCGCTGCACGGCGCTCACGGGGAATGGGACACACGGCACGCTCGGCGTCCAATCCGCGAGTCGGGCGGGAGGTGCCGAAAGCTTTTGCAGTCCCCTCACAGGCCTTCTGTGTGGGGTCCTCCCGCACATGGAGCCCTGAGCCCGAGCTGCTTGGCCCCCACCCCGGTCACCACTGTCTTGCGTTTCCCTCGCTGCCCTTAAGCAGACGGGTTTCCAGGTCTCTGGTCCAAGCTGCAGGCAGGACCGGGAAGAGGACACCGGCCATGGGGCACACTGGTGATGGCATGCGAGGGAGGCGCCCCGGGTGGCCAGGGCCGGGGCCATCCCGCCAGGCACCGTGCTGCTGAGTTTAGGTTGAATTTATTTTACAAGCAGCCATCATTCGTGGAGGGGAAGGGAGGAAAGGGAAGAGAAGGGGAGGGACATTTACACGTGTGAGGCAAAGGCCGAGCCGGAGGGCCGGCCGCCCGCGCCCACCGACAAGCCCCCTTCGGCCGACGTGGCTCCCTCTGCCCTCGGGAGCAGTTCCCCGCCCGCAGAGGGGCATAGGTTCCCACAGTGGGTTCCCTCGGGCTCTGCGAAGTGGCTGCCCTCCAGCTTGGGGAGCTCTGGCTGCTGATGGGACATGACAGTCACTGAGGGGAAGACACAGGTCTCTGGCCCAGGGGGCTGCCCAGCCTCGGAAGCTTCCAGAATGAGGTCCACATCGGAGAAGGCCACCAGGGCCTGGGTGGAGTCACGGGAGCTCTTCTCCAGCTCGAGGGCAGCCGCGTGGGCCAGGGTCCCCTGGGCCCTTGAGCAGGACCGGAGCCCCCGCAGGTCCTCCCGGAAGTGGGGGCCGAAGAGCAGGTAGAGCAGGGGGTTGAGGCAGGCGGGCAGGGGCAGCACCACCAGCAGGACGGACTTGACGGCCTCAGGGGTGACTGGGACGAGGCCGAGCACGGAGGCGATACTGAGGAAGGCCACGGGGCAGTGCAGGAGCCCGTCGGCAAGGATGAGCCAGGCCACGTGCCTTCCCAGGGCGCAGTCCCACATGGCCTCCAGCTCGCCCCGTGGCAGGTTGCAGTAGAGTCTGATGTAGGCGCCGGCCATCACCAGGAAGCAGAAAGAGTTCGTCATCACCAGGGCCACCGCGAAGCCCAGGGCTGCTGGCTGGCCCTCGGGTAGGGTGTAGGGCAGGCAGAGCGGGGAGGCCCCGTAGTCTCCCACCGAGGCCAGGGGCAGGGCGGCAGCCAGACCGGCCAGGGCCAGGCAGCCCAGCGCACCTGCTCGCACGCTGCCCAGGGAGGGGGCCTTGCCATAGGCCCGGAGGCAGGACACCGAGATGCTGCACTGCACCGTGGCCAGAGTCAGCAGCAGCACCGAGGCCTCGGACCCAAGCACGGCCAGGAAGCCTGTGGCCCGGCAGCCCAGCCCCGTCTCCCAGCGGGCCCCGTACTCGGCAAAGTGGCCAAAGGTCAGGGCATCAACAGAGGCCAGGAGGCCACAGGAGATGCCGGTCAGGGTGTTGGCACCGGCTATGGCGCCGACCACAAATTTGACCGGCGGCAGGGGGCCGGGCACGCCAGTGAACATGCTCAGCAGCACCAGCCCATTGCAGAGCACGGAGAGCAGCACGATGGCCCACACGGCCAGGCGGACGCCCCAGCTCTCGAAGAGGTGCTGGCAGGGCTTGAAGGGGCCTGCGGGAGAGAGGGCCAGACGTTAGCCCTGGCCGAGGGACACCCGACACGGGTCTGAGACAAGGCCCGGGAAGCGCCGCAGCCTCTGCCCTCAGGCTCCCAGGCTGAGGGAGGCCGAGCCGGTTTGGGGAGCCCCCAGCTGGGGTTGAGGGGAGGGACAGTGGGGACATACACGCAGACAACAGAAGCCTAACAAACACGCACGAAGCACAGATCAGCACAGCGCTGGGCAGGCAGGGCCTGTTAGGCAAAGCAGTCTTTACAAAGGGCACATTTGGAAGAAAGGAAGGGACGGCCGGGCATGGGGGACTGGAGAGGGCTGTGGGGTTGGGCTTCGGCTGCAGCAGAGACACCCAGCTGCGTCGGGCTGCCCAGGGACCGCTGAGGACCCGCTGCGCGTCGATCACTAAGTCAATCAAAACGCGACGACTCCCGGCATCCTCCGGCCTGGTCCTGTACTAGGTGGGGAGACTCTGGCATTTTCCGTCCGTCTCCCCGGGCTCTGTCCTCAAGCCCCCTTGTCACTGGATCTGTTAACCCTTCATTTCCGTTAGCTTCAGGCTCCCACTCTGCAGGGTACTGCAGGTCGCTCGGGAATGCGAGACGTCATTTTTTAGGAGCGATATTTTAGACACATATGTTTGATCGTCAAGTAATGGATGGTAACTATAGACAATCTGGAAACTATAACATGGGAAAATTAAAGCTACTTATGATCTCACCTGTCAGAGAGAACTCATCATTTGGTATGTTTCCTTCCATTAATATATATATATATGTTATACATATAGACTTTTAAACCAAATCGGGGTTTTACTGTATGTATGGCCTTTCAGTCTCCTTTTCAAAGTTAAAATTCTGTTACACGCTCTCCCCCGCACCCTTATATTCCTCCAAAACAGGTTTTCAGAGGCTCTTAGAGACTGCTCGGCCATGGGGAGATACCACGATTTATTTGGCCATTTGTACAAGCCACGTAAAACAAGTTCCAGGTGGACTTTGGATGTCTGAACTTCCTGGTTTACTTCTTGCTGCTGGTTTTCCAGAGCAGAAATTTCTGTGCAGCGTGAGGCACACGAATTTCCAAGCCTGAGAACACGGCGCCGCATCCTCTTGTGGTTAGCGCTCCCGCCCCAGATGGCCACCAGAGGGCGCGCTGCAGCCACCGAGCGCTGGGAGCAGGTGCAGGCAGTGACCGTCAGTGATAGACAATGCTGGACAGTGCGGGGCAGTGCCGGGCAGTGCCGGGCAGGAGCGGTTCGGCCTTGGAAGGCCTCGGGGGAGAAGGCTGAAGGCCCGAGGCAAAGAGACGTGGGAAAGTGGAGAACGGACGTGGGGTGACGCAGAGGAGCCCACTGTCCCTCGCTGCCCATCCCGGCCCGGGCCCACTAGAGAAGCAAGCTCTTCTCTCTACGAAAGGGGGTTTAGCGAGTCTGACCGAGCTCGGGGCTATAGGGTCAGGCGGTGCCTAAGGAGTGACTCCCGACATGGGCTTCTCGCCTGGAGACGGCCAGAAGGAGAGGCCGTGGCCTTTCTGGGGAGCCGAGGCTGGGGGGCCTTTCAGAGTTCCGTCCACAGAGGGTTCCCGGGCCTGGGACTGGACTGCGGGGGCGGCCACCGCTGGCACTCTGCCCGAGTAGCGGGTCGGGGTGCGGATTTTCTTGCTTTTCTCTCCAATGAGAGAAGTTTCCTCCGGACGTACAGCATCCTGTCCGCGGCCTCGGAAAGCTTGCTCGGACCCCTCCCCCGCCCCGCGCTGCGCCCCCAGGCAGCGTGGGAAGGCTGTCTCGCCTCTTCCCCGGGAGGCGCGTCTTGCACAAAGAGCGCTGGCAGCAGGCTGCACACGGGCCCGGCCACGGGTCCAAAGTCCCGCCCGCCCCCGGACACCACCTCACCTGGAGCGGGGCTGCACTGGACACTGGGGTGTGGCCTTGTGTCCCCCATCTCCAGCTGGAGCTCGTCCACCAGGTCATCTGAGAGGGGAGACCGGAAAGTGGCTTAGGGCCTGGGCTTGGTGTCAGCCGAGCCCCACTTTTCTCCGAATGGCCCCCCTCCGTGAAGTCCCCCGAGTCACTCTGCTTAGCACAGTTCCCTCCAGTGGCCCGCACATCGTCTCTGCCCTTGGGTGTAAGCACCGGGCCGGCCCCCTGCCACCCACACGTGGGTCACCTGCACTGTTGGCTCTTTACAGCAAACATTGTCCTGGTCATTACTCTCCCCCAGGCACCTCTGCGAGACGGCCTTGGAGGGACGAGGTACAAGGTCACGTGCAGGCCGCCCGCAGTCCCTCCTTGGCTCCCTCGGCCGCCCAGGCCTCCTCTCCAACTCCCTCCACGAGGCCCCGCCCACCCTGCCCAGGCCCGGCTGTCACTCACAGTGGCTCTCGGCCTGTCCGGCAAGAAGGCCCAGCGGCCTCCGGGGAGCCTCCTGGTCCTCCGGGTGGGCATCCTCTGCCTCCCACTGCCCAGGGGCCTCGGAGACACCGGTGCAAGCGCCATAGGCACAGCACTGGTAGGCGTAGGGCACCTCCAGGACCCTGGGGCGGGGGCGACATGGGGCCTCAGAGAAGTCTGGGTTCTCGGCCCGGCTCTCAGCGCCTGCACCGCGACCCCAGTGCCCCGATTCTGCATGGTGGCTGCAGCCGGCTCCTGCCTCAGGCTCGGGGTGGGGAGCAGCTGGCCCGGCCACACAGCACTCAGCGCGGGCCCCTCCTGCCAGCGCCTCCTCCTTGCCATCCAAGGGTCCGGGACCCTTCCAGTGACCTCCGCCTGTGCCCCGTCCCCACCCGGGGCAGGGCGGAGCTGGGCACCCTCCTGTGCGGTCGCTGGTTTGCAGCCATGGGGCTGGGGCCGCCACACGCGGCCACCTGGGCGTCGTGAGCGCCCGGGACTGCCGTGTGGCTTGTCATCTGCCCCGCAGCTCCAGCTCCGCCTCGACTCCATGGCCCAGGCGCTGCCCAAGGGAGACGAGCGGCTCGGCCGCACAGGGGTCAGGGAGAGCGGGGTCGGGGGGCCAGCCCCCCATCCTGCTTCTGTCCTCACCTGAGGTCTGTGTCCCCAGGGGCCGGGATGGGGAAATGCCACAGAGGAGAGAGGAGGGCGGGGAGGCATGGCTCCTGCCCACTCGGCCTTGGCCATACCCGACCGCTGGCCGCCAGGCCTTTCCCGTGGCTGCCCCTGTCCGTCCTCGGTGCTCAGCTGCCCTGGGGGGAAGCCAGGCCCTCACCTCAGCTTCGGGAAGCTGTCCTTGGAGAAAGGCTGGGACAGAGCCGGGTTTCCCCTGAGCTTGAGATGCATCAGGCCCCCGAGGCCGGCCAGGGGCAGCGTGCTCAGCTGGTTCTCTGTCAGGTCCCTAGGACAGTGGACAGTCAGGGTTACTGGCGGACAGTGGGACTCCAGGGCGCAGGTCCGCAGTGAGCGTGTGGCCAGTAAGCCTAAGACGGAGTGAGACGGAGGAGCAAGGACAGAAGGTGACCGCGTCGAGTCTGAGGGAGCAGGGTGCTCGCCAGCGGCCCTGTCACCGCTCACCCATTCACTCCCATCCATTCATTCGCTCGCCTACTCATCCGTTATCGGGTCCGACTACCTAGCAGGGACCGTGCTCGGTAACGCCACGCCCCCGGTTCAGAGGGGACAGAGCCCCTGGGCCCGAGTCCCATCCAGGTGGCCCTGTCTGCCCAGAGGGTGCCTGCCCATTGCCGCCCCATCCCTGCCTTTCTGATGATACAGGAGCCCGGAGTTGGGACTAGGCAGAGCTGGCCGCGGGCTGCACATGGGGACTCTGTCACCCACTCCATAGTACAGCCGGAGGTGAGGCCATGCGCATCTCCCCAGAGACGCAGAGGAGGCCAGGGCTCCAGATGAAACCCCACAATGCAGGCTGCGCGGGCAGAGAAATGAGCACCCCCTGCGTGCCCAAGCGGCCACAAGCCTGGGTTTCAGTGTCCTCATCGTTCAAAGGGATAGAAAAGTCCAGTCTGCCTATCAGCGGGAGCAGAGCAAACGGGAGGTGGAGGGCGAGCTCCATGAGGCCGAGGCCCGGAAGCCGGCGAGGGCAGACTGACCGTGGAGGGCCGTGAGCCCCCGGCAGGGCGGCACCGAGGGTCTCTGAGGCCAGGCCTGGGGCCAGCTCAGTGTCATGGGCCCCGTCTGGGTGGACATGCCTTCAGACATGCAGGTGGGCAGGCAGCCCCTAGCACAGCGACTAGCCTGCACCGCCGGACGCAGCCGCCAGAGGCCCCCGGCAGCTGCCACCACAGCCGTTTCTGTCCTGTCACTTTAGAGGATCTGTGCTGCCTGCATGTGGCAGCCCTGCAGAGTCATGCTGGTGCGGGGGACCCTGGCGCCCACGGCCGCCACCACCCTCCACAGATCAGTGTCTGTGCAGACGCTGTGGGGCCGGGTGCGGGCAGCCGGCCCTGCGTCCATCGACCCCATGGTCTGTGGACCGGACTGCCACGGCAGTGGGTGAGGCTGGGGCCCACGTTGCGGGACGTGTGGTCGGACACCTACGCGGGTCCCTGCCCTGCCCCCACGGCTGGCCCACAGGACGGGGCCACGGACACTTACAGTTTGAGCAGGGAACGCAGGGCTGCGAAGGCCTCAGGGTGGATGGACCGGATGGCGTTCCAGCTCAGGTCCCTGTGGGCAGAGAGGGTGTGACGGGGACAGGGGCGCGCGGAGGCCCGTTCCCAGCCTGGCTCTCCCCAACCTGCCCCGCATCTGGGCCTCGCCGGGGGCAGTGCTCCAGCCTCCGGGGGAAGGTGCCCGGCCCCCGGCCCCGGCGTGGCAGTGGGCTTCGTGGCCCTGGCCCACTGCAGACGTGGCCCCAATGCCGTCTGGATGGGGACGCACCGCCCCTCCTGGGGAGTGGGGGTCTGCGTGCACATCGGACACGAGTGCGATGGGCCTGAGCTCCCCACTTTACTGCAGGGCACTCACAGCGCCCCTCGAACCCCCAGTGCTGTGGACACTCACAGCGCCCCTCGAACCCTCAGTGCTGTGGACACTCCTGAGGGCCCCCCCTGAACCCCAGTGCTGTGGACTCTGGGGCCCCGAACCCCGGTGCTGTGTGGGCACTTTCACGCAGGCCCCAGACAGTGCCTCCATGGACACTCACAAGGCCCGCAGGGCGCTCAGCTGGCCAAAGGTGTTGGCTCCAATCTCCCAGATGCGGTTGTGCTGGAGACCACTAGGGCAGCAAGAGAGGCTGGATGAGGGCGGCTCAGACTCTGGCTCCCCTCCACGCCCCCCACACACGGGGCGGAAGAAGGGAGAGCCCCCCGCTTGTCCTGGCGAGGGAAGGCAGGGCCAGCCCTGGAAGCCATCGGATTAACGGCAGTGCACACGGACCAGTGGCCCTCGGTGAGGGGGTCAGGAAACAAAGCCACAGAACCATCCCCGTGGCCCCAAAGGGCCGGCTTCCCGCCCAGCCCGTGGACAGCCGTGACTGGCCAGTGGCCGGCAGGGCCCAGGAGACAGCTTGTCTGGGAGGATGGGCCAGCCTCAGCCGTGTCAGAAACCCTCCTTCCTCTGTCACACACAGACACGACCACCCCTGACACCACCCCTGCTCTGGCCCCACAGGCACAGACACGGCGGCCTCGGGGGCCCTGCCAGCCTGAGAAAGTGGGAGCGGGGTGAGGAGGGCTGGGGGGCCTCGGGAGCAACTTCCCGCCGCGTCAGAGCCAAGTCCCGGTGTCCCCTGCCAGCCGTGTCTGGGGCTGCACGCAGAGAGGCAGGCACTTCCAGCCCCTGCTGCTGCCCTGCTCGTCCAGCCCGCCAGGCCCCGGGCGTCCCTGTCCCTATTCCTGTCCCTCTGCTGGCCCTCACCACCGTTGCCCTGGAGCCCAAGGAGCCACCCCGAAACTCTCGGGGCGTCGGCTGCTGAGCCCGCCATCTGCTGTGAGTCCAGGGCCTGTGCAGACCTCGGCTTCATGGCCACTGTGGTCCCTGTGAGTGGTCCCTGCGAGCTCTAGGCCCTCACTCCTGATCCCTGACCCCCAGTCCCTGACCCCCATCCCTCAGCCCTGGTCCCTGACTCCTGGTCCCTGAGCCCCGGCTCCCACGCCCTCCGACAGCGCAGGAAGGTCATGCAAGCCCCGCCAGCAGACCTGCCTGAGCCCAGACTCACATCTCCTCCAGCTTTTGGCAGCCATGCAGGCTAGGCAGCTCCTCGATGCGGTTCTGGGACAGGTCCCTGGGGAGAGAGGCAGGTCTGGAGTGAAGCCGGGCAGGGCAGCCACACTGGAGGGCCAGGCCCTGGCCAAGCAGCCCAGGGCCAGGAAGACACAACAGGCCCATGGCTGCGGACACGTGGCACAAGTCTGCACCCTACCACGGCCCCCCTCCCGCAGGGTCTGGGTGGGGCCGGTCCCCCGCGTTTGTCCAGTCCCGCTGCCACATCTGCGTGAAGCCCTCGGGAGCCGGGGAGGGCCTGGGGGACGCGGAACCGGGAGTGATGGGCTGAGAGGCACTGCCGGGGATGTGGCGGGCGTCACCGAGTGAGCTGGGGGTGCCAGCCCTGGGACCACACCCGCGGTCACAATGTGTGGAGTTAACAGGAAGGTCAGTGCTGGGTCCTTATGGACCAGTGGACCCGACCCTTTCACCTAACAGAGGCACGGAGTGGGGACAGCACCTGCCCAAGGACACGCTGCCAGCCAGCGGAAGGCTGGGTCTGGGGCCCGCGTCTCTGACGCCCAGTGCGGCTTTTCCGAGAGCGGGTGCCAGGCCGCCTGGCTGCGGGGCCGCGTCCTGGGGATGGGGCTGGTGGCAGTGGGGTCGGATGCCTCCCTTGGCCCCACAGGCACTTCAGCCCTGCCCCGGGGAGGGACTCTCCTGTGTAAACTGGGGTAACGGCACCACTCATGGAGCGCCGACTGTGCGCTGGGCGCTTGACACGTGGTTTCCACCCCCCGCGAGTCTGGCCAGTTTGTACTTGGAGAAACGGAAGTCCGGAGGCACGAGCTGGTGAGCGGCAGAGCGGGCCGCGTGCCAGGCCCGGCTCCCGAGACCACCGCCCTTTGCCCTGAGCAGGAGCAGACAGGCTCCAGCAGCAGGGGCCTCTGCAGTCCCCGGGCGTGGGGGTGCGACGCGGGACTGGGGGCGCGTGAGCCACTCACAGGACCCGGAGCCTGGGCAGCTGCTGGCACATCCCCGCCGGGAGCAGCCGGACGCCCGCGCGGGTCAGGGTCCTGCGGGGGGGACAGATGCGCACTGGAGCAGGCCCGGGCCCCGGCGGCCCCGGCGGCAGCTCCCGCCCCGGGCCGGACGCTGGCACGGGAGCACGGAGCTGACGGGGCAGGTGGCGGGAGGCACAGGGCAGGGGCTGGGGAGACAGAGGGACACGCAGCAGACAGGCCCTACATGCCCGGCCCCATTCTGCCCCCACCCAATGTCTCCCAAGGTCTGCGGCCACCCTGCAGGACAGTGACCGGCATCTTCCGGGCTCCCCTGAGGGCAGGGAGCAGACAGGAAAGCTGGGGCAGAGGCCGTGGGAACCCAGCCCGGAGTCACCCAGGCTGGGAGGGAAGAGGGAGGAGGACGGGGCAGGGCCTGGCTCAGGGGCAGGGTGTCCTAGTGGAGACCGGGCCAAGGTCATCTTTGGGGACCTGTTAGTGCCCTCAGGGAGAATCTTCCAGATGCCAGCGACCCCCAGGGAGACAGTAGAAGCAGAGACGGGTCCCCGCCCGGCCATGCCACACACAAGCTGTGTGACCTGGGGCTGGACGGTGGGCCCCTCACTTGTCCCGTCCACCCCCTTACTGCTCCAGGCCCGGCCACGCTCTGACGCCCTCTGCCCACGCTGTATGAGCGGGTGGCAGAGGACGGGGGAGCCGGGTGGACGTTGAGCTTCAGAAAGGCCCCCCGCCCCACAGGTGTTCAGTGCCCACGTGTGGGTCAGGAACCCTGCAGTCACGCCTGGAAACCCTGAGAACAGCGAGGATGAGAAGTCCAGCCTCCTCACCCCAGACCACCTGCCACCGCCACCGGCCCTGCCTGCAGCTGTGGAGATGGGCATGGCCCCTGGGGCCAAGCCACATGACCTCTAGGCGAGGCTGGAGCCCGCAGCAGGGGCAGGCAAGCCAGGACAGCCCCCAGAGTAGCCCCCCACCCCCCGGGGCCGAGCCAGGGCGGGGCTGAGGCCACACCACTCACAGCGTCTCCAGGCTTGAGGTGCCCTTGAGGTCTGGGAATTCCTGGATGTCTGTGGCTCCATTCAGGGACCTGGAAGCAGAGCCAGCAGCTCGAAGGCGGAGGGCGGAGCATGTCCACGTCCAGCTCCCAGCTCTCGGGGTCTCCCTGCATGTGTGGTCCGCCCCCAGCCTGCCTCGATCGCCCCGGCTGCCCGGACCTGGTGGCGGCCGGGCTTGGCTGACCAGGGAGCCAGCAGCCTTGGCGTTCGGGCCCAGAGTGCCAACAACACAGGCAGGGGACGGGGAGTCGCCTCTGCTGAAAAGGGGGCGACTCGGTGCCTCCGAGAGGCCCCGGGCGGCTGCAGCCGCTGAGCTGCCGTCTGCTGGGGCTTCGTCGGAGCGTCTGCCCTGCTCCCCCTTCCTAGGCTGCTTTAGACTCGTGGCTTCCTGGCCCCCACACCCTCTGGTGAGCACATGGACCCCACGGACCCACACACGACAGGGGCACAGAAAACCTGCTGCCAACCCAAGCGGGCAGCGTGGGGTCCAGAAGCGAGGCCCGATCCGGGTTTAGGGTGAAGACGCAACCCAAAACGAATATGAAAGCCAGGCGTGTGCTGTGAGGTGTCGGTGATGTCACCGGGGCTGCGGGCCGGGAGCAGCCGGGGACGGTTCTGAAGAGGGGACGTGGGCTGGGGTATTAGACAAGTGGGAGGCAGGAAGCAAAGCAGCGCGGTGGGCGGCTGAGGGCCGAGGTCGCTGGACAGACTGGACCTCGGCGCGGTCCGGCGTCCGGGACATTCACAGAACTGCTGCCGTGAGCAGGACGGGAGGTCAGGTGGAAGCCCTCGGCCGTCGACAAGCTCGGCCGTGGACCAGGGCCCGCTCACCCACCTGGGGTCTGGGAGGAGGCCGTGCCCACCAGGTCCGGGAGCCAGGGCAGCCGGCAGCCTGAAGTCCAGGCTTCTGGGCCACGGGGGAGGAGGGGGAGGGGATGGGGTGGCGGGGGCCACTCCCGGAAGTTGGGGCGGAGGCCACGGCCCTGGCAGCCCCCGGAGCCCACTCACAGTGTGTGCAGCTTGGGCAGGTGCTGGAATGCAGACCTTCCCACGGACTGGATCGGGTTGTCGTAGAAGTGTCTGGAAGAGAGACCCCCACGCCGGCTCAGCCACTCAGCGCTGCAGCTGGGAGCAGGGCCGGCGATCTCTGCCTCACCCCCCCCCCAGGGAGACCGGGAGCATCGGAGCGGCCCCTCCCCGGCCCCCGAGCAGCGGGAGAAGCCTGGACTCACAAGGCCTGCAGCAGTGGGTTCCCCACGAAGGCCCTTTCGGGGATGGCTCTGATGTTGTTGTTGTGGAAGCCCCTGGAAGACAGCCGGGGCGGCCGAGGCCTGGAGGGGGTGTGCGGGGCATGGGGACCCTGGCGCCAGCCCCGCCTGCGACCTCCCGGGTCACACAGCACGCCCCCCGCGCCCCCCGCCGCGTGACAGGCGTGGGGCCGAGCCTCGGGGAGCCTGGAGGGCAAGTCAGCTCCCAGGGGGGCCGTCCTCTCCTTGTCACTTGGGCAGAGCCCTGGAGGGTCCCCAAGGGGCAAGTAGGGGGGCATGTGGGAGAGCAGGGTGTGGGAAAAACGGCTTCAGGGGTTATCCCCCATGAGGGGTGTTCCCCAGATAGAGGCTGGCTTGGCCTAGAGGCCCTGAAGCAGCAGCAAGGGCTCAAGGCGCTGTCAGATGCTGACTGACCAACGGGAACGAGGTGGCACCAGGGCCAGCGCCCTGCAGGCAGGATGACGCGTGCGGCTCACTGGGGACTTTTCAGGACAAGGTCCACTGTCCTCTTTCCACGGAGGTCTCTGGCTTCTCTGCTCCCTCCTCCTCCCCCAGCTCTGCCACCTCAGGCCGTCCCTCACGCTGGCCTGGACACTGCCACTCACGCAGCTGGCCAAGGCCACCGTCTGGCCGCTGCTCCTCCTGGGTCAGCACTCCGAGTTACGGCTTGAGCCTCTGTGCCTACGCTGAGCTGTGCTCTGGGGACTGACACATTTATAAGCCTGAGGCCCTGTCCCCGAGCAGCCTTCTTTCCACAGCTTGCGAGACGGAGAGAGACAGACGCCACGCCCCGGCTCGGTGCCACCACAGCATTCCGGACTCTGCTCGCGAACCTCGGGCCCCAGACGTGGCCTGCTGTCCTCCGCCGAGGTCGGGCACCCTGCTGGGCTCCTCCCCGGCCCGTTCCATGCCCCCCAGTGCTCACCTGCACTGTCTTCTGCCTGCAATGCCTCCCCTTCACCATCCTGCCACCTAGGCCTCCAGCCTCGAGACCAGACTCAGCGTGGATTAACCACAACATTCTCTCTGTTACTCGGGGCTTCCCACAGTCATTTTAGATGATACTGTACAATTAGGGTCAGAATTACAAGCCAACCCTTAGGATTTTGTCCTGGTCCCTGCTTTACATATGTTGCTTTGTGTCCCCAACGGCTGGTGTCTCTGTCACTCACACGGCAGGCTCGGCAGGTGCTCAGTAAATGCTGGGGCCAGCTTCCCATGCCCTGTGGGTCCAGCGCTGAGCGGTGACCTCGTAAGCCAGCCCCAGTCCCTCCCACGTTCACCTCTGGACATGCCCCAACCAAGGCAGGAGCAGTGCCAGGCCTGGCCTAACAGGAGGTGGCATGTGTGTCCCCAGGCTGGAAGGGCCCAAGGCTGTTTCCATTGGTGACACCCCTCGGAAATGCTTGAGGCTAAGCTAATGAGGCTGGTGGCTGCTCGGACCTGCGCTGGGGTCGGAGGGCACGTGGCTATGGTTTTCCAGGAACCGTGGGAGGCCCGGGGTGGGGGCCGCCGCCCCGGCCGAGGCACTTACAGCTCCTGCAGCCTGCCCAGCGTGCTCACAGCGGCAGGGAACTCCTGCAGCTCATTGTGGTTCAGGTCCCTGTGGGGGAGACCGGCGGTCAGGGCGGCCGACAGCAGGCGGGCCGAGCCGCACGAGCTTGGCTCCGGGCTGCCCAGGGGTGGGCTGTCCGGCTGTCGGTGGCGGGCTACGCTGGCAGCATTTGGGGTGCTGATGTCCCCCTCCCGCTCCACACCGCTTGTGCGGGGTCGTCCTGACCAGCAGACTGAGCCCAGGGGACCCTCAGAGATGTGGGCGCAGGGACCGACAGCCCCAGAGCCGTCCCCGCTGGTTGAGGCGGCATCTCAAGCGCTGGGGACATCAGTGACAGGGAGGGGCAGGAGGGTAAGGGGGCGATCTTTAACACCTTGCCACCAATTCTTGGGGTTCTGGAAGGCTCCTCGAGTGCTCGCCTCGGCCCCCACCCTGTCGCCGTCCATAAGAGTGAGCTGCGCCTCTCATGTGGCTGCTGGCGGACGGCTGGGCCCGGCGTTGGAATGACCACGGCAGGGATGCGGTGCACACGCCCTCTCAGACGGATGCGACACGGCCTTTCCGCACGGAGAGACATGTGCTCAGCTGCCGCCAGGCCAGGCGCCTGTCCCACGGGCGTCTGCCCGGGCACGGGGACGTCGGCGCAAGCGTGCCCACCAGCCACCGGGCAACATGAGCCGTTAGTGACCGCAGCTCTGTCCCCTTTACCCTCTCGAGGGGCTGCTGTGCCCGCCGTGGGGACCACAGCACGAGGTGGAGGCAGACGGAGGGACGGAGAGCAAATGCGACCTTCGAGAGAAGCGATTTACAACTGCCCAAGACGAAACAGGAAAGGGCCGCAGTAGGGGGAGCCCCCCCAAGCGGGGGCCACATCCCGAGACGGCGGTGCAGGCGGCACCCACAGGGCTGCAGAGCATCCACTGTGCGTGGCCGGCTCCCTCAGAAGAGACGTCCGCGTCACGCCTCGGGCTGGCCTGTGTCACTCGGTAGCCGCACGTTAGCCCATGTGGAAATGTGCCTAGCTTGGGGTGCCTTGTGCCTCTGGATGCCTGTGGCTGGGGTGCACGCCCGCCCTGGCCGTGGCCCCCCAGATGGCCCCGCCCATGTCCGCCCAAGCAGCAGCGCGGGCCGGTGGCGAGCCTTTCGTTACGGAGCGGCTCGGCGGGTCTCGTGGGCCAGCAGCACGCTACGCCGGGTCTGGCAGCCAGACACCGCCGCCCGCTGCCCCCGTCATCACCTGCGCTAAGACCCCGGGGCTCAGACCCCAGCCGTCAGGCAGCTGCAGCACGAGCTCCCTCCGCAGCTCAGTGAATCTGACCGACCTGCTCTCCGGGAGGCCCCCACGGCTGTGTGGGTGGCCGGGACGTGTGCGGGGCACCCTCCCTGAGGCCCGGTGCTGCAGTCAGTGGGAGGCGTCAACCCCCTGGAGTCCCACCACGGGCGGGGGCAGCCGAGGCTGCAGGGTGAGACAGGGGCCGCCCGCTCCTGCCGTCGGCGAGGGCTCACCCTCAGCGCGCGTGCCCCTCTGTGCTCGGCTCAGCCCGCCCGTCCTCTGCCGTGGGCCAGGGAGAACCAGAGTCCCCGTAAGTGGCACCCAGGCATCTTCGCCCGGAAGCCTTGCTGCTGTGTCCGCGAGGAAGAGCGCGTGTCTGGCCTCAGCACTGCCGCTCGCTGTGCGGCCCACGGGGACTCGGCCGCACTGCCCCGGCTCCCCGCCGCCTGCCCGGGTTACGGCGCATCCCACCGCTCCGCCGAAAACCGCACAGCCTGCCGTGCCTGCGCCCCCGCCCAGGTGGTAGGTGAGAAGTAGCGGTCTGATGACTGTCCACATACAAGTGCATCAGATCAACAGGCCGGACACCTCCCGCTCACACGGCATGTCAATTACATCTCAGTAAAGCTGGCCGGGGGCAGGGGAGGGGGGCAGCACACATCGTGGGGGGAGCCAGCTGGCTTGATGACGAAGCCCGTGGAGAGACAGGCCCGGCCGACTGCCCGCACCGAGGCCCAGAGGCGTGACTGAGGCCTCCCAGGACCCTCCAGCCCAGGCTGACTGCAGCCCCCCGGCGGCCCAGGGAAGGCTCCAGCCAAAGGCACTCAGTCAGCCCAGCCAATGCATGGACTTCTAAGGACCCATGATCTGCGATGAAGCCACAGACGGTGAGATGCCCTGTGTCCCCCCCGCACGGGACCCGCTGACATCCGACGTGTGTTTGTCAGTCTGCTTTCTTCCCGCTCAACAAGAAGGATTTGGAGTAAAGCGAGGCTTGGAGCGGCGGCTACTCGCTGTGGCTCGGGCAGAGCCAGTGCTGGACCCCAGGCCCGAGGCCGTGGGGTGGGGGGGCTGCGTCTGCTTGGGGGGACCATGTGGAGGGCCTGAGCCGCAGGGCGCGTGCACGGTCTGCCGTGTGGCATGTGCGTGTGCGCCGGCCAGGCCCCCTGGCCCAGGTGGAGGGGCTGGGTGCCACGCCCCTCCCAAGAGGCTTCCAGCCAAACCACAGCGGGCCAGTTTGATCTTCCCTCTGCTGCGAGATGAGAGAGACCGAGGTGGCAGAGACTTGACAGCCCGAGGGAGAACGGCCCAGAGCCGCACAGGAAAAGCCAGAGGGCCAGGGGCTGCCAGGCCCGCCCGTCACGAACACCTGGCGCCTGCTCTGCTCGCTCCCCAGCCTCGGCCCCCACAAGCGCTCCAGGGGAGACAGCGGAGAACGCACCTCCCCCTTTTAACTGGAGATCAAAAGCTGGGGGAAGATGTGACCGCTGGAGGGTGGGAAGAGAGGGGTGGTGCCCACAGGGAGGGTCCCCGCGCACACGTCGCCAGCACACGCCGGCCGCCCGGGCAGACAAGCCACGGGCCAGAAAACAGAAGCAGAGCAGCTCACGCCGTGCCCAGGCCGCACAGACGGCTGAGCGCGGCCGCCCAGCTCCGCGGCATGGCTGTGGACCTGCCTTGTCCCTCGCCTGGCCGTCCCATCTGGGGAGTGGGTGCCGGGCTCTGTGTGGCAAGCTCAGCGCCCACAGATCAAAGGCACAGGGGACGCTGGGCGGCGGGCTGCTTTGTGGGTGAGCCAGAGGCAGTGGTGCCAAGTGCTCACACGGCACTCCAGTGGATAATTGAGAAAGAATCAGGTGGCATGCCCTAAAGTGAAGAGATCGCTGCCAGCTGGCTTCTCAGAAGTGCCAACCCATACCCAGCACATGTGCCACCCCCCTCGACTTCCCAGCAAGGCGAACGTCCCACGCCCCAGGGCAGGGACCCAACTCCTCTTCCGCGCAGGTGGCCAGCCGTCCCGAACCCCCCAGAGCTGTGTCCCTGACGGAGGTGGCTGCGGGGCACCGGCTTCCAGCTGGGCTCGCCGACCGCTCACTCGGCTCTGGACAGGGGTGGCAGGGCCGTGGGCCAAGTCCCGTTAACACCACAGCCTGGGCCTGCTCCGCCCCCAGCGGGGCCCAGCTTCCCTGGACATCAGTTTTCCAGCTGTGGACCAAGCAGGCTAGACCGTTCAGCGTAACTGACCTTCTGTCCAGCACAGCTTCAGAGGGAAGCACATGGCTGAAGTCAGCTCCCCGCTCCTGACCCCAGGCTGGGCCCCCTGCACCCAGTCCTGGGCCCCCTGCACCCAGTCCTGGGCCGGCAGTCAGCGGGAGGGGCATCTGGGCCGGCTCTGCCCTTTCTCAGCTTCGGGCTGTGCCCGCAGCGAGAGGAGGGGTGTGAGGTCACGGCCCCCAACCACAAACGTGGACAGCTGCACGCGCCCAGCAGCTCTGCCCAGCGTGGCCTCCGAGGGTCACGGCTTGCCCTGCGCAAGGGTCCCTCTGCTGCTTCAGCCACTTGAAGGCCCGTCAGCTCAGGAGAGGTGTCCCGGCGTGTGGACTGGGGTGACGAGAACTGGCTGTGCCCTGGCGCCCCGGGTCCCTCCCCAGCCTGTGTAGCCCCCCTGGAGCCGCGGGGCCCCGGCTGGCGGGGCCAGGGTATTGGGGAGCCCAGCAGTCTCTGTTCATGTGGCCCCGGCCCAGAGCTGCAGGGGAAATGGTGAGTGTGGGACACGCCGACCGTATCCCAGCCCCGGCCGGCAATGCCCAGAAAACACAGCTTCTGATGAGCCAACACCGGTGGGGCGCTGAGCGGCCAGCCCCCCGTCAGCCACTTGCCGCTTACACTAACTGGCAAACAGCTCGCATCTCTCCCTCCCTCGTCAGCTGCCACCGCAGACAGACGCCACGCCGCCCTCGGCTCGGCCCCGGCCGCCCTCCGAGGCCCCCACCCTGGCCGTCGCTGGCTGTTCCCACTTCCAGCCAAAGCTCTCACTGTCACAGAGCTCTCTGCTGCGGGGTCCCAGGGTTCCCGCCTGGGCCCCCCGACCACCCAAGGCACACTCTGACTGAGGGGGAGGCACACGTTCGAGTCACATGTTAGGGGGAGAGCCAGGGAGGCCATGTGGCGCGCGGGCCCGCGGCCAGGCCCAGCGGCCGTGTCCAGCCGGCCTCCCCTCTGCTGGACACCGGACGCCGGCCTTCCACACCCCGCCCGGACTCACAGCGTCTCCAGACTGTGCAGGCCCTCGAGGCTGTGGGTCCCCAGACGCTGGATGCGGTTGTTATGAAGGTGCCTGTGTGGGAAGAAGAGACGCATCAGACTGGGCGCCCACAGCCCTGGGCCGGTGCGGGGGGGGCAGACGGTGGCTCAAGCAGGAAGGTGGAGGCAGAAGCACAGACAGATGACCCCAGCGCTCGGCCCTCTGTCTCCAGTGACAAAATGATTGGCCGAGCCCGACTTCGGGAGTCACGCTCTCCAAGGCTAGGCTGGCCACGGGCTGCGCAGTTTTGAATTCCGATCGAAGGCAAAGGAATGCCCCAGGCCGCAGCTGACCGGGCTCCCACTGCCCTCAGAGGCCTGCTGTCCGCAGGGGCAGAAGGGGGCTCCAGCTGAGGCTTCCTCTGTGGTCCGGCCCCCGGGACCCAGCCTGCCTGACTCGGTGGCCTGACACACTTACAGGAGCCAACGGCCAAACGCTGCAGACAACACATAATTAAGGGCTGAGCTTTCTCCTTAGTGAGAGCTACAGACCAGCCTGAGGGCGGCCTGTTGTGGCCGGGGCCTGGGGAGGTTTCACGAGGAGGAGCCGTCTGGAGCAGAGCCTTGGTGGGTGGGCGCCCTGGACAAGCAGGGGGAAGGGCATTCTAGGCAGAGCTGATGGTGGGGACCACGGTGCAGGACGGCGAGGGGCCAGCAGAGGCGGGACATCCGTCTGGGAGAGACTGTGGCGGGGAACGGAGCAGCGGCCATGGGTGACACGGAGCCCTCCCAGGTCCCAATGAGACGAGTGAGACAGCAAACACGAGACCCTGCCCTCGTCCCCGATGTCACCAGCAAGACGAGCACAGAGACGTCATGTAGTGTAAGTAAACCGGTGCCAAGGATAGAAATCCTGGGGATTCTCCCTAAAATCCCAGTCTGCGGCGAAGCGGGTCCCTGCTTCCCGTCTCCGGGCTCCGGATGCCACTAACTGAGGAGGTGGCGCAAAGCCACAGGGCGTCCGGAGGGGGCCGTGACTCACACGCTCAGCACCTGGCCCGGACGCTGGACACGGCGTCTGAGCTCCCCCTCCCCTGGGCTCACACAGGCCAGCGGACCTCACTGAGCTGCGAGTCCAGCCCGCAAGCAGCTTAGAGGGGAGACCCAGCCGGCGACACAGCCACACAGGCCAGACCGCGGCCCAGGACGCCCACGACAAGAGGCACAAACACGCAGCTTGAAACGACAGCACAGACGGGGCTGAAAACAACCAGAGGAGAAGCTCATGGGTCAAGGAGCCGGTTGTCACCGGAAGTTTGGGACAGACACGAACGAATGTGGAGGCCCAGGAGGGGACACAACACAGGGGACGCTGGTGTCCCCGAGGGACGGGGCCCAACGTGACGCGGGGACTATTCAGAGGCAGAATACAGAAGAGGGACCCTGAGCCGAGCTGCTTGGGGAGGCTGGAGGCTGAGCCAGCCACACGCGACGTGTCCCCTTCGGCCACTGAAGTCCAGGACTGAGATACGTTGGGGCAGGAAGGAAGTCACTGACGAGACGGAGAGGTCACACTGGCCTGGAGGTGTCCAAAGCTAATGGCAGACCACCAACGCGGTGGCCGGCTGGGCCCTGAGGGTCCGGGGTCCTGCACGCCGTCACATGCCGCCCACCTGCTCCATGATGCCCCAGGTGGACACGGACCCCTCCAAGAGGCGCTTCTGATTTGATGAGGACACACAGACTCGCCTTCCGGGAAGAAACTGCGTCCCCTCCCCGAGGGGCCAATGGCCTGACCTCCTCCGCCTCTGTCACTCTCCCTGCCTCTGCTGACCAGTCTCCACGTCCCGCCCCTCCCCCGCAGCATCCTGGTCCACAGCGGCTCAGCTCCCAGCCCCTGCCTCTGGCCCCCTCCAGTCGCCCATTCAATCCAGGGTCCTGGGTGCCTCTGGCAGCCAGCCAGCCTGGGGCAGGTGCTGGGGCTTACTGTCCAGGTGGAGAGACAGCATTTGCACACACGAAGTCACTGCTGACCAGTGACGAACAAGGTGTCCGCCATGACAGAGCTGTGATGGGAGTCCAGGGTTGGCGTTGAAAAGAGGCCCTGCCCCTCCTCCCACTGTCTCCCCACCTCCAGCAGAGCCCCCTCCACCACGTGGGCGGCCCCAGGCGGCTCCTTGCTTCTCATCCCACCAGCCGCCCTTCCCTGCCTCCTGGGCCTGCCTACAGCTCACCCCGCTCCCCGCCCCTCTCACGGCTCGCCTGTCCCCCCAAGACCTCTTCCCTCCATCCCGTGAAGGACCGAGGGGACGAAGCGGCTGGTTCTCCTGCACCCTGAGTTTCTCTCCTGGGGTCCTCGACCACCGTCCCCTCCCGGTTTCTAAGAGCAGGTGGGGTGATGCGCCATGGAGCAGAATCACCAGCACACCTGTCCCCCAGGGTGTGGAACCCAGAGCAATTTCTCACGACCTCCGAGCGCCCGACGATTACCCTGTGAACGCACCAGTCACACAGGGCATTAACTGGGAGCTGACGTGCCTCTTGGGTGCCCACTGGGAAGGCAGCATTAACCCCAGCCCCGCCCTGCTGGACGCCATGGCCAGGTATTAACCACCCGCACACCGGCCAGGCTGCACCAGTGGCACTTGTCCCTGCTTCTCCAGGCCGGGGATGGGAGGACTGGGTGCTTCCCTGGGCCACAGCGTAAGACGGCCTCGCCTAAATGTCACATGCTGTTTACGGGCCCTGGGCTTACACCCACCAGTGAGGCGGCTGTGCGTGCAGCGAGGAGGCCACCTCGGCTCTGGTGTCCGGTTAGGACGTGGTCCTCTCGGAGCCGTCTGTCACCCTAAGGTCATTTGGCTTCACGACAACCTCGTGAGGGCACGGCGCACCTCATTCCACGAAGGCGAGGATGAGGCCATGGTTCAGGGCTCAGAGAGCTCGAGGCCGTCAGGCCTCTGAGCACGTGCAGGGCGGGCTGGGGCCGGGCACTCACAGCACCACGAGGCGGCTGAGGTTCTGGAAGGCGAAGTCGGGGACGCGGCTGATGCGGTTTAGGGCCAGGGTCATGGCCTGCAGGGCGGGCAGGTTGCTGAGGGCCCTGACAGGGACCTCGGTGAGTGCATTGTCGTCCAGCCACAGATGGCGGAGGCAGGACAGCCCCTCAAAGCTCCTCTCTGGGACCACGGAGATGATGTTGGCATCCAGGCGCCTGGAGGAGAGAGGGCGCAGAGGGTCAATCCAGGGAGGGTGCAGACCAGGGCTGGCACTGGTCCCCAGGACGTCAGGCCCCAGCAGGCCCCCAGGGGCCCTGGGACTAAAGCTGTGGCCTGGCCACCCGGTGGCCACCTCTGCAAGTCCCCACCGTCTCCTCCATTCCAGCCCACAGTTCTTGACCCTCTGTGCCATGTGTCACTACTTATGGCGCCAACCCTCCCTCCCAGGCCCACGGCGGAACCTCCCAACACCCCCAGGCCTCCGGGCCTCCCCTGCTCGCACGAGACACCAGTGTCCCCGCTCCTGTGCACTCCAAGGCCACGTAGTGGACTGTCTCACCGCTCCCTCTGGGCCTAACCATAGACGGCGCTCCCCGAAGATGCAGCCGCCCCAGTCCCCCTCCAGGACCCAGCAGTGAGGAGAGTCCCCGCCACAGCCCTGGGCCTCCGGCTCGGGCGACAGCCTAAGGAGGTCCCGGATGCCACCGCAGACGCCCTTGATATGCCCCTTTTCAGAACAGGTGTACAGCTGGCAGGGGCCCTTCCTGTCTGTGCACAGACAGAGGCTCTGGGTGACAAGGACTTCCAGCGTGGGCTCCGGAAGATCTCGGCAGCCCAGCAAAAGCAGGAAGTTGTCCGCCCCAGCCCCCTGCAGGTGCCCCCAAGCCGAGGGCCCTACCGACAGGCTCCTGCCTGCCTCCTGGTCCAGAACTTGGGTGGAGCCCTGTCACCTTTGCAGCTGGTCGCACGGGGACCAGACGAGCTGGCCTGTGGCCACGGATCTACTCCTGGATTTTGCCCTGAGACGTGGTTCTCTCGTCTCTAAGCCTTTTCGCCAGAGGCCTTCTGGCCCAAGCTCTTGTGCCGCTGGGAGGGGGTCCCCAGCTCATCAGCGAGGCGGCTGTGGGTGGACAGACCAACACTGAAGCCTCTGGAGTGCCCTCTGCTGGCAAGGCCTGGCACTCCAGACGCGCGGGTGCTGGCCCAGGTTCCCTGACTCGGGGCTCCCTGCAAATACGGACTCCGCCCCAGGAAAGGCTGGTTTTGGGGGGCGGCTGGTTCTGTTTCTGAAGAACACCCTGATGTCTCCTGGCACGGACGGTGTAGGGGTGTTGGCTCAGCGTCAGCTGTGAGGGGTCGAGCCACAGGGTCAGACGGACACCCGCAGTGCAGGGTGGTGGCAGGGCGCAGGCCTCCTCTGGTGCTGGAGAGCGAGCTAACTGCCCAGTTGCCTTTCACATGGGTTTTCATATTTAATTGCCACCCAGCCAGGCGGAGGGGGGACCTTAGAACCCCGTCCTGCAAGCCACAGAGGGGCTCACATGCACGAGCGAGATGGGTGCCCGCCTGTGATGCGGTGTGTACGTGCATGCATGTGTGTGCCATGTGTGCATGTGTGCACACACATGTGTGCATGTGTGTATGTGTGCATGGCTGTGTGCGCACACATGTGTGAGTGTGTGCGTGTGCTGTGTGCACATGTGTGTGTTTATGTGTGCTGTGCACATCTGTGCTGTGTATGTGTGTGTGCATGTGTGTGTGCATGTACGTGTGTGCTGTGTGCATCCGTGCTGTGTATATCTGCATGTGTGCGTGTGTGCACGTGTGTGCATGTGCTGTGCGCATCCGTGCTGTGTATGTGTGCATGTGTGCACATGTGTGCGTGTGGCAGGGCACCTGTGCTGCGTGTGCCGTGCACGGAGAGCAGAGGAACCGGCACCTCACCAGGGAAGGGGGAGGGTGGCCCCCAGAAGAGGAGTGTTTGCCCTGGGCCCCGAAAACAGTACGAGCAGAGAGGGGTCTAGCCTGTCCCTGGGGCTTTAGGGCCCGGCACTTCAACCTGCAGGCACCGCGGCATCTGAATTGACAAGGACAAGTCTGGTGGGGACGGGGTTGGCAGAGATCTTGCCAAGAGCTTGGTCCCCGAGCCCTTCCTCGGCAGAACCTGACATTGGGGTCCCCTCTCTGGGGTCCTTGTCATGCCTCCACCCACCTGGAACACAGTGCCAGGCCCTCACAGGGTCCAGAAACTCAGGAGCTGGAACCCGAACTCTCCCGTTGGTGGGGGTGAGGGGACAGAGAGGTGGGCAGAGGCGGCTGGCTGAGCCACAGCGGTCGGAGACCCCAAGGGTCCTGCAGGGGTGAGGTGGACGCAGTCTCCAGCTAACCCCACTGTGGCGGGGGCGGGGGGCACGGGCAGCTGAGAGTTACAAACCCCCACAACTCTGATTTATGCCCCTAATAAGACCCTTCCCTCTCACTGCCAGCCTGTTAATAGATCAAAGGCTTGAATGGAACAAGCAACTCAGCCGGTTCTCCCATAAGCCCAGACCACACTCCCCTCCACCTGGGAGCCGGTGAGCGGGAGCCGCAGGCAGAGAAGCGCCTTTGTGTGCATCAAAGTGGCCCCTGAGCACCCTCCCTGCCTGCCTTGAGTTTTAATCTGCAGCGATATACAAAAGTGATTGCCCGCCCTGCCCTCTGGGAAGGGGGCGGAGAGAGACTGCGTGGGGCACCTTTCCGCAACGTCGCCTGAAGACACAGACCTACGGATCTGGGCAGGAGGCCAGCGCTGTGGGCGGCTGTCCCGGAATCCTGGGGCAGGGACCACAAAAAGCCACCTCATCCGCCCTCCTGCCTCCAGCCATCTGGTCCCTAACGGGAGGCTGGCTTCTGGGGTCCCTCCCGGGCTGTCTGAGATGGCCCGAGAGCCAGGCGCTGTGGTCCCCCGGGGCCTGGATGCCTGCCTGGTGACGAGCAGCTGCGGTCGGCAGAGGAAGAGGTGGACAACGGGGGTTTCCCAACTCGCCGCTCCACACAGGGGCCGTGATGTCAGACGGTTAGGAACCCTAAGCGACATCCGGTCGCCCCCAGTAGACTCTTCGTAAGAGGTTCCAGAGGAAACCGAGCCGCGCGTTCACAGGTCTACGAGAGGGGAGGGGCACTGTCCCTCTCAGCCCCCCACTTGGGGCCCAGCCCTTCCCACCGTCCAGTTAAAGAAATTAAAGGGTACTCAAATAAATGGAAAGACGTCACGTATTTGGGGGCTGGAAGGCTTAGTGCCGTTAAGATGGCCACTCTCCCCAAACTGATCTGCGCGCGCCCCACAATCCTACCAAACTCCCAGAGTTCTTTCTGTTTTTTTTTTTTTTTTCAGAAATTGACTTAGCCGATCCTAAAGTTCATCTGGGAATGCAAGGGACCCAGAGCAGCCTAAGCAAAGAACAAAGCTGGAGCATTCCCACGCCCGCATTCCAAAACTTACTACAGAGCCACATCACTGAGACAGAGGGGCAGAAACGCGGAGGACTTGAGCATCCGGACGGGAATCCCGCATGTGTGGGTGGCTGATTATCAACAAGGCGCTAAGACAATTCATTGGGGGAAAGGATAATCTTTGTTTTGGGGTGATGAAATGTTATGCTGGCTATCTACAGACCAAAGAGTAAAAGTGGACCTCTACCCCTTGCCACATACAAAATTAACTCACAACAGATCGAAGATCTAAAACTCTACCCAGCTCCCAGACAAAGACATAGCCATAAGTCTCCCCAATCCTGGACACAGACAGGTCGGGGCCTCGGGCACTGCCGGAGGGGATGTGAGCTGGTGCAGCCACCCCGAAAACAGGCTGGCAGCCCCTCAGAAAGAGGAGCACAGAGTGACCGCGTGGCCGGCAACTCCACTGCACGTGTTCACCCAGCGGAGCTGAAACCGCGTCCGTCTGCACAGGAGTGCATGGCAGCCACCCGACGTCCATGACTGCACAAGCGGGGCGGCCCAACCCCACGGCGGAATATTGCTCGGCCGTCGAAAGGAACGAAGGGCCGACACGGGTGGATGAACCCCGAGAACGTGCGGAGCGGGGCAAGCCAGACTCACAGAGCTACACGCCGTGCGGGTCCCTCCGTGGGAACCGTCCGGCGTGGCGGGCAGTGGGCAGGCGCCGTCAGGGCTGCGGGGGGGGAGGGGGCTGCCAGTGAACCGAAGTTTCTTGCGGAGGGTGATGAAGCTGCTCTGGACTTGGCAGTGACAATCCCACACGTTTGTAAACAGGCTAAAAACCACCAAACCGTCTGCTTTAAAAGGGTGAATTTTATGCTGTTCGATTTGTACCTTAATTTTTAAAAATCCTGAAATGACGTCCCCAGTGCTATGTCAGCACGAGTTTGGGGCACAGCAGGCCAGACCCCGACGCGGCCGGTGAAGACACACGTGTCATCAGGGCAGCATGTCTGTGTCTGTTCCCAGAGGAACATGCAGACACGATCACGGGCGTCGTGTCTGGGTGGCAGAACTGTGGGTGCATTTTATTTTCTTCTCTTTATTTTTTGTATTTTCTAAATTTTCTACAATGAGTCAGAATGAAAATAAACATGTTTTTTAAAAACAAGTTGCGTCACTGTGTAATTAGGGGCTAAGCTATGCATGCTGGGGAGGGGGTGGGGGGCACCGTCTCCCTTCCCAGCTGGGGTCTCAGCCAGCTCTCCCCTCCTCTCTGGGCTGAGCAGCGGGGGAGGGGGGACACTCAGGGAGTTCTCTGCATGGCGCCTTCTCCGTGTCCCCCTGGACCCCGTGCATTCTGCCTTCCAAACCCAGGCCCAGCTTTGCCGACCTTCCCGCCAGAAGAAGAGCTGGCCTCCCCTCTCGGAGCTTCTGAGACCGCCAGCACGGTCACTCAGTGTCCCGCAGCCACTGCAGGTCAGATGACGTCAGTTCTCTAAAGGCCTAAAAGCCTCCTGAGAGATGCCCACAGGCTGAGTGGAAGGAGGACTGGACAGATGGAGGATGGATGGACGACGGATGGGATGATGGACGATAATGATTTTAATTATGAATGATGGCGAAACGATTACCATTTGATTTATCGCATTTACTTTGATTTGACGATGATAATTTTATAGATTGCATTTAATATGAATGATTTTATTTGATCTGATTTGACGATTTTTTATCTGACGGAGGGATGAAACGATGGAGACGGATGATGACGATGACGGACGACGGCCGGATGACGGATGGACGACGGCTGGATGGAAGTATGAACGGCTAGATGTAGGGATGCAGGGATGGACGGACAGACACCAGTAGTTGGGTGTCCTCTTCCTTCTGGACACCCAGAGCTCTGCACTGGCATCAGCTGCTCACTCAGGAGGGAGGAGCCCTGCCCGTCCTCTCCCATGGGAGGGGGTCGCCCACCTCTCAGCTCGGCCTGGCCCAGGTGCACCTACAGCTTATCAGAGCTTGCAGCCCCCACAGTCCGTCCTGGCAGGGGCTACAGCCTCCCGGGCCCAGACCCGCAGGGCTTCCGGGGCTCGGGGCAGGAGGGCTGCGGGGACCGTGAGTCTGGGCTGAGGCGCCCCGCTGCTCGTGGGTGGCCCAGAGTGGGCCGACTCCCCCGCAGCAGCGTTCATGGCTGAAAGAATGTCCCCAGGCCCGGGCCCGGCCCACCGCAGACACTCCTGGCACCTCCGACAGCCAAATCAGCCACATTCAGACGCTCGTCATATGCGGGGCCACCCGCGCGCCCGCCCGCCCACCCACTTCGGGGCGGCCTCTGCCCCAGACGCACACAGCAATCAACTCCCGGAACGCCTGGAGGTCCGAACGCAGTAGCATATAATCTTGGAGCCCGAAATAGCCATGCCAGGGAGGCCGCGTGCCACCTCGCATGTCCCTGGGGACTCTTCGTCCAGGCCCCACAGCATAGCAGGCGTGGTAGGGGGTGCTGACAATGGTCACTGGCTCCCCGAGGCCCTCCCCTTGAGGACTTCGCCATGGCAGACGGGCCTCCCCAGAGTGACCGGGACCCCCAGGCCTCGGGCCTTGCCGCTCGTCCCTGCCGCCGGCTCTGAGCCTTGCTTTTCCAGCCACCTCATGCAGCGCAGCTGGCCCAGGGGCCACCGCTCTACGGCCTATTTCCCCCGACGCACTTCGCACCCCACGCACGCTCCCGCTGGCCTCTGCTGTCCCCTGCCCCTCACAGTGGGTTGAGCGGTGGGTCCCCAGAAGGTAAGGCCACACCCTCACTCCCAGGACCTGTGAACAGGATCATATCTGGAAAAAGGGTCTTTGCAGGTGCAATCAAGTTAAGCCTCCTGAGGTGGGGCCGGGATCACTGGGGCACGGGCATTCTCACAAGAGTCACCGGGCCCCGCGGGAGGAGCCTCATGGAGGGGAAGGCAGCCAGGGGAGCGGAGGAGCGGGGAAGGGGGCCCGCGGCCCAGCACGCACCGCGACGCAGACGCAGACGCAGATGCAGCCGGGAGTGAGTGAGCTGCTGCGTTTCAAGCTGCCCATGGCACTGTGCTATGCACCCCAGGAAGCAAAGCCACCCCCTCTTCCAGGACAGGCCGAGCCCTCAGGGGGCCTCAGAACCAGACTGTGAGGCCCACCCCGAGGTTCTGGCTCCGTAGCTGGGAGCCTGTGTCCCCGGCAGGTCCCAGCAATGCTGCTGCTGGGCAGGGCGCCTCGAGAAGCACCACTGCATAAGTTCCCCGCACGCCCGCACGCCCGGGTCGCCCCCGAGGCACTGTCATCCCCCATGGCGTCCCCCTCTCTCCGCCTTTGGGGGTCCTCAGTTCCTGTAACGAGCTTCTTGTCCCCAAATCGCCAGGCCTCCCTGGGGGCCTCTTGCAGGTTTGCACCAAGGAGGCTGAGGGCGAGTTTGCGTGCCGGGCTCTGTGCCCTCCACAGGAGGGGGCCCCGCTTGTTACCCCTGGCTCCGCATGTCCCACGGGCATGGAGCAGGGCCCTCCCCTCCCAGGCTGCTCCTTGCAAGGCTAAAACAGGTCCATTCCCAGAAAAAGCCTGGAAGCGTCTCACTGAGCTTCCCACATGGGTGGTGACGAGGCACAGCCAGCTCCAGGCCCCCTGCCAGGGTCAAGGGGGTGCAGATCAAGGCCAAGGGCTCCGGGGATCAATCTCGCAGATGCCCCTTGCTCCCCAGGCAGCTGACACCACCCCTGTGTGGACGGCATGTCTGTGCAGCTCGGCCAGCAGTCACAGCCCCCAACCGGAGGGGCTTGGCACCCCGATCTCGGCCCCCAGCCTCCGATCAGTGAGAAAGGGGCATCTGCTGTTTATAAACTCCCCTGTGGAGCCACAAGCACAGGGCAGCCAGAGGAGTTCAAGGCCAGTGCCAGGACCCCCAGCAGGAAGCCTATTCCTCTAAGGGACATTCACTGCCAATCACCCCACTGACCCTCCCACTCTAGAGACGGGGACCTCGATCCTTAGGCCCAGAGAGGGCAGGTGACCTGCCCGTGGCCCCACAGATACTTAGCCACAGAGCCAGGCGGTCTCTGGTCCTAAACCTATGGCTTAGAGGACACTCTGGGGCAGCGCTCAGCTGCACTGGGTGAGTCCCAGGCAAGGAGCTGCACATCGCTGGGCTCCAGCTGCCTCGTCGCTGGGGCTTTCAGGGTTAAGGAGACTTGTGGGTATGCGCGGCACTTTGATGTGTGGCCTCAGCTCCCACGCGTGCGCACGCACACACACGCACGCGCACACGCTCTCCTCCCCAGGCTCCTCGGCCCGGGCACCAGTGTCTCAGGCTGGCACGGGCTGTGAGGGCCCTGGTGGCTCTAACGTCGGTCCTGGTTTGAAGCCAGCTCGTCATGTGTCCCCCGGCGGGGCGAACCCCTCGCTGGCTGGTTTCACGTGGCCGCCCTTTGTGATAAAGCGTTTGTGTCGGGCTGTTTTTCCGATTTCTCCCGATTCTTGCCACTGTGCTCTCCGGTGCTCCTCCAGCCAGCCGCGTCCCAGGTGGGTGTGGGCTGTGCTGTTGCTTTCCCGTGGGCTCCCACCCCCGCCGCACCCCCACCCCGCTCCTCCTTTCCCCAGGCTCCACCGGCTTCCTGTGGTTTCTCTCGGCCTTGGCTCGAGCCTGGCGGGACACAGCTGGCACCGCCACCTCTCCCTCCCACGTCGGTCGGTCGGGGAGGGAGCAAGCGCTTCAGGGAGGGGGTGTGGGGCGGGTGCTGCCGAGCAGCCCCGGCCCCCACCCCTCACTCTCTAACTCGCTTCCTTCCGCCCTGGGAACTGGCTCTCTGCTGGGGACCGTCCCGTCACCGTGGTCCCAGGAGTGTCCACACAGTCCCTGCACAGACCCTCCCTCGTGGAGGTGAAGAGGGGCCTCCTCCAGGGGCCCGAGCCTGGGCGGTCCTGGCTGCTCTGCGGAGGGGCACGGGCAGGGACGTGCCCCCTAGATTCCTCCTGACACTGACTTCCGACAGGAAGGAGGGGCCACCCAGCGCTGGCCGTCAGCAGCGGCTTCCCTTGCCGCCTCGACGGGCAGGACGCAGCCTCGGAGCCCAGCGGCACTGCGGGGGGCTGCCTCCCCGACGCGCTGGCTCCGACCTTGTCCGAGCCACTGGCCCCTCGCCTGTCGGCGGAGCTGCAACCCCTGAAGAGGGGGTTTGGGGGTGCGAATCAGACAGTGCACGCCAAGCACCTGCTGCGGCCCTGGCCCTGGGGTGCTCCCGAAGTTGTCGTCTGCTCCCACCCTGCCCTTCCAGCCTGGCACCCCGGGCCTGTTTTGCTGTCACTATCTACGATGGGGGGACCCAAGGTCCGCAGGACAGCACCTCGCTTTGCCGTCCCCAGCCTCCAAAGGCTCAGAAGGTGACGCCTTCCACATGGAGCCCTCTAGGGGGGTTGTGCACACCCCCTCCTCCCCAACACACACCCGCTTTTCAGATCGTCGCCGATGCTCGGTAGCCCTACCCACTGGCACCTTGAACTTGACGTGTCCGAAGGGGGCTTCAGCATCTGCACTTCCCCTGGGGCCGCCTGCCCTTCCCGCTCATCATTGCTTGCTCCTGCTGGCACGTTCTTTCTGAGCTCGCCGCCCCGTGCCAGGCTCTCGGCCACCAGCCTCTTGTCACCCCCTTGATGCCAGAGCCACCTGTTCTCAGCTCCACACCCAGTCACGACGACCACCAACGAGCGTGTAAGAGCAACCGAGAAGCACAGTCCTACATCTGAGACAAGATCTTCAGACGCCCGACGCACGCCCGAGACGTGATCCGTGATTTCAAAACAGCCCGCTCGACCTCCCGACCAGTGTGACAGCGCGGTACGGTGGACATCCGCCGTCTTCGCTGGGAGACCCGATGCTCTGAAAGAACGAAGCCTGCCCCGTCGTCTCTGGCCGCCCCACTTTTCCGGGGCCCAAGGCACACGTCAGGTGTCCCCTGCGGTGGGGGGTCAGCCCAGGCTTCCCTGGTCCTCATCTCCTGACCCCAGCCTCCGGGGCACCCTGCCCTGCTCGGTGGGACCTGAGGCGGCGGGGGCCACAGGCCCAGCCCTCGTTGGGAAGGAGGTCGGAGGGGTTGGAGAAGGAGACAGGGTCCAGCAGGGTCGCCCGGGGCGCTGGGGCAGACACAGAGCAGGGGGCAGGGGACGTCAGGGGGGCGGGGACGAAAGGCCTAACCGTGGGTGGTGTGGTGCCCACGCTGGGCCTTCTGTGGGTCCCGCCCCTCCCTCCCTCCGTCCCTGGAGGATAAGGAGTCAGGCAAGGCCACGGCGGCAACCGCAGGCCAAGAGGCCTTGTCCTGATGTACCACAGGTTGACCGTGCCTCGGTTTCCCCACCGGATAAGTGTTATGCCCAGTCCTGTTTCCCGACTTTGATGTCACCCCGAAAATCTATGTACGGGCATGAAAATTCAGTTGGTTCGGCGAGCATGCGGGCAGCTGGCGATGTCAGCCACCCTGCACCCCGCCTGCTTCCTCAACCCCGGGCTCAGGCTCATGCCCGCGACGCCCCTACTGGGCGAGAGAGGAACTGCAGGCTCCTTGGAGGAGGCTGTGTTGCACATGGGCAGCCAGTTGAGTCCCAGCCCGTCCCACCCTAGACAGGGGAAGTGCGACTGGGAGCCGCCCCCCAAAACCCTGGGGGCTGGAGCAGCCTGGGTGGAGGAGACGGCCCTCCTGACACTTCTGGGGGTGGCCGTCTCCGCCCTCACCCCGGGCCCTGGGGCAGGAGACCAGGCACCCCGGGACCGCCGCCCTGGTGGCCTTGTCAAGGGGGGTCCCATCCCCACAGCGCTCAGCAGGGCCTGGAGCCCGGCTTCCCCAGACACACACACGACTGTGCACATCACACTCTCATGACAACAGAACCCGAGGAAGCCGAAGGCAGGAGAGCCTGCTGCTGGGAACGCAGGGTGGGGGCGGGGTGACTCACAGGGAGTGCAGGCTCCGCAGCCCCCACAGGGCCTCGGCAGGGACCCCTCCCAGCTGGTTGTTCTGCAGCATCCTGTAGGGAGAGGAAGGGCCTGAGGACCCCAGCACACGGAGCTAGGGGCGCCCCCCGAGCCCCCCACAAGCCACACCCTGCCCAGGGTCTCAGCTTCAGACACGGGGGACGTGCAGACAAGGCAGGGACAGGCCGGCGGGTGACGGGTCCTGAGCGGAGCCCCAGGTCGCAGGGCCGCGTCCCGTGAATGGGGCGCACGGTACTTACAGGACCTTCAGGCTGTGCAGGCCAGAGAAGGCTTGTCCTGGGATGTGTGACAGGCGGTTCCCGGAGAGCCTCCTGCAAACCAGAGCCGACAGTCGGTGCCACTGGCAGGGGACCCAGACGGTGACCCTGTCCGGTTGTGCTGGGGACGCTGGGCGGAGGGGTGCGGGGTGGCCACATGTTGCTGGCAGCTGCAGGGTGTTCCGCTGCCCCGGGCCCCTCATCTCGCTCGTTCTCAGCCTCCCGCGAGGTGCCTGCCGTCACCCCGGTTCCAGAGGAAGGAACTGCGGTGTGGGGGCTCGGCACGTCCCCTCAGGCCCTAGGGCTTGACAGGGGCCTGGCCCTCTCGCCAGATGCCAGATCCGAGTGACGTCTCGGCCACACAGTGCACATCCCTCGGGTGCTGACCTGGCACCCACAGCCGCATCGCGTCCTGTCACCCGTGGAGGGTTCGGGCCACGTGTGTGTCTGTGTCACCTCATGCCCTCAACGCCACTGCCGCCCCCGCTAATCCAGGAGGGCTACGGAATGGGGGCCGGGATTAGCCAGCTTCCGGTCTAGGCCGGCGTGTCGGGCAGATGTGGAGACGTGAGTGTTTCCAGGGCAGGAGCCACAGCCGGCCCGGTGGAAGCAGATGTGGGTGGAGCCCGAGGACATCACAGTGCGGGGACGGGGTAGGTGGCCGGAGGGGTTGGGAGAGGGCAGGGCACCACGGCCTGGCTCCCCGGGACGCACAGGCTGGGCACAGCGCCGAGGAGGTGACTTGCTCCTGATGCCAGAGTAGAGAGAAAGAGGGGCCTGCAGGTCAGAGGGGAGCCCTGCTTCGTGCAGAACGGGGACCAGGGATACCGACCCGGGCTGGCTTGTGGAGCAGCCGGCCGGGGAGGTTGGGCCAGGTGAGGGCGAGTCAGGTGAGGGTGAGCCAGGGAGGTTGGGCCAGGCAGGCCAGGTGAGGGCAGGACTGAGCAGTGGATCCTTGAGGTGGGCAAGACTCTTGAGCTGGCGGGATGCACCCCGAAGACATGCAGGGAGGCTGAGGAAGGGGGTGCAGATCTGTCTGTTGGGGGGCTGCCTGAGGTGAGAGTAGTGGGAACAGAGAAAAAGGAGGGAGAAGATGCTCCAGAAAAATCCACCAGGACTTGATGGCGGCTGGGGAATGAGGACCCCCAGGGAGAGGGGTCGGTGGGAAGGGGCTGGCTGCACGTGGGAGCTGGCGTCAGTGCAGAAAGGACGGCTTTGGGGCTCTGTGCCACGTGGCCCACACTGCCACCTCGAGCTCCCGCCTGCACCGGTGACCCCACGCACACTGTAGGGTGCCCCCCGCCTGACCGGCCGCCTACTCACAGCTCCTCCAGGAAGCGCAGCTGGCGGAAGGGCCCGGGCTGCAGCTCCGTCAGGTTGTTCATGCTCAGGTCTCTGTGTGGAGAGAGGGAGCCGTGAGCTCCTGCTGCCCCAGCTCCAAACACCCACGCGGTCCCCAACTCCACCGCCGCCACAGCTGCGGCTGCGCCCTCTGCCTGGAGCTGGCCGGCAAGCCTGCCTTCTCGGCCTCCATGCCCCTCGGCCCTCCTTCCCTCTGGCCCCCAGGACTGGCTCTGACTACCAGGACTGAGAGTGACCGACCACCGCGCACAGGGCAGAGCGGGGGAAAAGCCCACAGGCTTCGGGGCAGGAGGCAACGGCTCACTCCCCACAAACGGCACCTCACGCTCTCGCCGTCCACCAACGGGGGGAGGAGGGGGCGGAGGCCCGAGCTCCGGCCGCTGCGGCCTCCGGGCAGTCCCGGTGTCCGTGAGTGCACCGGGGCGACGGTGCTGCCAGCCCCCCTCCCGTGGGCTCCCTCTTCGGTCTCCAATGGGAGGCCGCGGCTGCCGGGCGGTCGAGGGGCGCCCCAGTCCTGAGCCGTGGCACGTCCACGAGGCCCCCACACCTTCCGGGAGCTGAGCTGGTTTCAGTGTGGCGACTCTCCAAGGCGCCCTGCCCACGGCTCGCTCACGGCGCCAGCGGCCGGCCCTTCCTGGGGCCTGAGCTGTCAGCGGGATTATTTGTCCAAGCGACTTAACCCCATGACACCCCAGCAGCTTCCATCATAACCCCCGTTTTACATTCAAGAACACAGAGAGGAAGGGGCGCCACGCATTCATGGCACAAGCCCTGGAGTCCCCTCCCCCAGGAGAGTGGCAGGAACGACCCTGAAGCCCTTGGGCCCTCAGAAGGGCACCAGGAGCCGATGCTTGCAGACGGCCTGACAGACGGCCTGACAGACGGCCTGACAGACGGCATGCCCATGACATCACGTCTTCCTCCACCAGCCCCTTGGTCACCTGCGGGCGAGCGTCCCAGCCCAGCAGGCCTGGGGTAGGTGGTAAGGGGCTGGGGCCCTGGTCGCTTGGTCCCACCCTGTGTCAGCACATTCTCCTCTGCACCTGGTGAGCAGCAGTGTCTGGGATGGCAACTGTGGACCGGACATAGCCAGTCCCATTCTGCTCACCCTGCTCAGAGGGGCGTCTCGCCTCTGCCAGCCCCTCCCTCCCTGGGGCGCAGAGGCGGGCCCAGCAGGCCCCTGTGCGCCGGCACGCCCCAGGCCCCCCTGCACCTTCTCCCCCCTGCTCAGAAAGGCGTGGAGAGGCGGGACGTGCTGGGAGCCGGTTGCCACCCATAAAAACTGTTTAGTCTCAAACGTGTCACCTTTGACGAGGCTCAGAGTCGGACACCATGTCCCTTAGGGAAGGGAGACACCACACGTGGGGCAGAGCCGCGGCAGGGGGACCGGGCTGCTGGTGGCCCATGGTCTTGCCCGTCCCACATGCAGACAGCAGGGCTGTCCTGCCCCCCAGCCCCGGCCTCCCCTTTGGGGAGCATCGACGGAGTCGGTGATGGATCTGAAGCCAGAGTTTGGTCCTCAGGGTGCTCTTGAGCCCGCCAGCCCAGGCCTCTGGCGGACGTGAGGAAGCGAGGCGCCCTGGACGGGACAGGGCAGTGGGGCCCTGGGTCCCGCCACCGTCCCCACGCCCTTGGCCTGGCAGGGCGGCTGGGGCGCAGGACACACACCTCTGGGCATTCACCCTCGCATCTCTGAACATGCCTCCACAGGAGCGGGCTGTGACTCAGCCTCGTCACTCAGCTGTCCCTCCAGGGCCCGCGCCTCAGCGGCTCTGATGTGGCTCCATGCCCCCTCCCTCCTCCACCACCCTGACTAGTGGCCTCATTGTTCTCTCCTGGGAAGAGGGGGCCTGGACCCCAGCCCGCCTCACATCCTGCCCCAAACGGCACAGCAGCTGCAGGGGGTGGGTTTCGGCTGGTCGGGGTTGGGGAGCCCCACTCAGGCCGGGCCCTCTCACGGAAGGAAAAGGGGTGAGGCTGGTGCCAAGGGGAGGGGAGGAGGGAGGCGTGGAGTTGGGAGAGGGAGGCGTAGGCGGCCATGCAAGCTGACGCCACAGGCCCTGGGAGTGGCTGAGGGCCCGGCGTGGGGGGCCGCACCTGGGCGGTTTCGGGGGCAGCCTGTCCTGTGAGATTGGTGGTTCTGAGACAGGACGTCCGAGGAGGTCAGCTGTTCCTGTGTGACCAGAGAGCACAGCTCAGAGCCGCAGGCCACGCCTAGACCAGGTGCCCGGGTCCGGCCGTGGCAGCATCGGCCTGGCGGTGTGAGCTGGTCATCACAGGCGCTGGGATGCACGAGCTCTTGGATGTGCTAGTTTTGCAGGTGCTGGGCGTGTGTGTCGTGTGTGAGGGCGCACGTGTGTATCTGAACAGGAGCGTGTTAGTGTTGGGCTGTGAAAAGTCGCCACGTTCTCTAAGCACCCACATGTCACAGTCAGGAGCTTCGGAAGACACGCACGGCATCGGCCAGGGCTCACCTTTGGGGGGCCTCGTGTGGCTGTTACCTCCTCTGCACTTACTTTACGCCCTGGCCCGTCTCCGGGTCAGGAAGGGGCACAGGGTGCTCTGCGATCCTCTCTCTGGGCAACTTGTGACTGATTAGGGGGCCCTCTGCACCATCTCTGTCCCCTCTGAGCACTACGAGCACATGTGCATGCACACATACACGCATGCACACACGTGCATGCACACACATGCACGCACATGCACGCACACATGCACACATGCGCGTGCACATACACACATGTGTGCATGCACACACATTGCATGCACACACACGCACACATGTGCATGCACGCATGCGCGCATGCACACACATGTGTGCGTACAAGCGTGCACACACGTGCATGTGTGCGTGCAAGCGCGCACACATGTGCATGCACACATGCAAGCGTGCACACATGTGCATGCACACACACAGCAAACATCTGTGCACACACAATGCGCACATGTGCATGTGCACATGCACACACCCACATACACCACATGCATGCACACGAGTTTCACACTTGCTCACACAGGTATGTGCATGCACATATGCAAGTGCACGTAGGCATGCATCACATACATATGCACACATGCTTGCACATGCACACACATGCATAATCGCATGATCCCGGACGCCCACGGACACATGCATGCATGCACACGTGTGCACGCACACACATGTGTGTAGTGTGCAATGGCGCACAGCGTACACATATGCACATATATGAGCACATATGTGCACACACATACACACCCCCCACTGCTCTGGGACTGGCTTCATGGATATGTGACCTGTGCAGCTGCAGAGACCATGCGCGGCAGCTCAGCTGTCTGTTGTTGTCATTTTGAAAGCCTCAATAGTCCTTGCACGGGCAGCCCTGCATCTTCGCTCACTCTGGGCCCTGCCAACTGATTCTCTCCACTGAACAGCAGAGGTTGAGAGGTTACGCTGCAGCCTCACTCTGCAGCCTTCTTCCCAGCAGCCCTGGGTGCTCCCAGGGGACACAGTGTAGGGGGGTCCTGGGGCGAGGCTGGCAGGAGGGAGGGGTGAAGAGCAGGCAGCCCCGGGCATGGGGAGTAGAAATTTCTGGCTGCACATCAGGAAAATGTCTCAGAGCTTCACCCTGTGAGGCAACCGGACCACCCAGGATGCTGGGCGAGGCGGCGTCACCATGGAGACCAGGAGCAGGTGTTACAAGTGGGGATGCTGGGAGCTGGGGGCAGAAACTGGAGGGGTGGGGTAACAGGAGACCCTCCCATGGCAGTCTGGCTGGTCCCCAAGGGCCCTGGGGGTTTGTTCTGTGTGCGTTTTCCTATGGGAGGGAGGGACGACAGAGGGCGCCCTGGGGTTCTGGGCTGGGCCTGGGACGGGGGTCCCCACCTGGCTGGAGCAGAGCCCCAGGAAGCGAGCCCCCTGTGCGCTCTGCCTTGACTCAGGGTGTCCATCTCTGAGCCAGGAAAAGGGCAGTCGGGGTGATGGGGGATGAACCTGTCCCCAGGCATGACTCTGCCCCAGGCCACGTCCCCACACAGCTCTGGACGAGGGTGGCGCGTCTGTCTCTGTGCACACAGCACCTTCCCCCAGGCTTTGCACCGTGACCCACGTGAGAACAGTGCTGGTTTTTACATAAGAACTTGCTTGACCTGGTCACAGCTTGGCTGCTCATTTGTAACAAGGATGTCTCCAGCCTGCCTGGGGCACGGGGCACAGCAAGAGAGAAGCTGGAGGGGCAGGCCCAGTGGGCCTGGTGCCTGGACTGGGGGCCGTTTGTGAGGGGACAGAAAGCCCCCCCTAGTTGCCGAGCAAAGGGGAGGCTTGTACAGGTCAGACTGAACCGGGGGTGGGGTGGGGGTGACGGCAGGTGGCCCGAGTGACTCAGGGAAAGGTGAGGGAAGGGACTCGGAAGTCAGAGACGTCGCTCATGCATCACAGTATTTCATCTCCATGGTGTGGGTCCCCCAACTCTAAGGGCAGAGAAGGGAGGCCAAGGAGGGGGTACCCAGGACAGGCCCCTCCCACGCAGAGCTGCAGGATCATGATTTGGGGCCACAGGAACCCCCTTCAGGTCAAATCCCATGGACCCCCTTCTTCTCACGGAAAGGGGTACATCTGATAGTGACGCAAGGTCGAGGTGCTGGACAGGGGCAGGGGACGGGCGCTTGAGGTGGAGACGGCACCCTGGAGCAGCCCTGACCCTCAGCGCACGGGGTCCCTCTGTGACCACCCCAGCCGCAGGAACGCCCCCGGCTCTGCCGGTGACCTGGCTAAGCCGGGGTGTCTGCAGAGCCGCGGGGCCTCAGCCGGAGGCTTGTGTGGGCCCGCGGGGCGCTGTGCCTGTGTCGCTCTCCCTCTGCCCCAAGCAGGCAAATGTTCTCGAGAGCGGAGTGTGGCACAGGGCGGCAGCAGCAGGCACATGTGCCCCTCCCCAGGGCCCCTCCTTCCTTCCAAGTCCACGGGCGCAGAGGCTAAAGGGACCCAGGCCTCCCGCAGCGTGAAGGACAGTGCCTCGGAAGCCACGAGGCCTGGCTCAGGCCCTCTCTCTCGCCTCCGCCCTCCCGGTGGCTCTGGACCTGTGCCGTCCAGCTCAGCAGCCGCGACCACATGGGACCATTTACAAGTAGATTCACGCAAACTCAATCAAGTCTCTGGCAACACAAGCCGCACGTTAAGGCTCAGCAGCCTTGTGTGGGTGGTGGCCGCCACGTAGGACGACACAAACCCGGGGCCATCGTCAGAGGCAAGTCCCCCAGACACACCGCAGCCTCTGCAGCCGCGGGGCCTGTGTCTGATTCCCAGCTCTGCCACGGCGTGGCTGTGTGACTCCGGGCAGGGTATGTCCCCTCTCTCTGCCTTAGCTTCCTCACTGTGACCAGCACAGCGTGACCTGTGGGAGCCGCTAACCCACACTCCCATGTGCCGAGGCCCAGGTCAAGTGACTCCTGCCACGGGAGCCTCCAGCCAGCCCTCGGTCACACAGGCACGTGTCATTCAACCAGTTCCCTGAGCACCTACTAGGTGCCAGGCACCGTGCCGGGCGACGAAGCCACAGAGCCCGGTAACATGTGCTCCCTGCCCTCTGAGGCCCCTCCACAGGGACAAATGATGAGAGCGTGGACAATTACAGGCCCAAGTGACAAGTGCAGGGGCTTGAGTGTCACAGGGCTTCCTCGGACCAATCCACGGGGCCTTTTGATGCTGATCTCTGAGGACCTGGCCACAAACCGTCACCTCCTGGCCCCAGACAGCTCGTGCTCTTGCCAGTTTTGCCACATGGGCGGGGGGCCTCCTCGCGGCTCCCCAGCGTCTGCCCTCGTCACTCACACGCACGCCAGCTGCAAGGTCCGTGTCTGTGCAGCGTGGAGGCCTGGGTGCCCCACAGGCGGCCCCCGCAGACAAACGGGAGGGTGGGGGTTACAGACCCGCGCGGGGGGAAGCAGGCCGCCCCAGCCGAGGACAGCGGCGGTGACCGCATGCGGGGACCTGCCCACTTCACCCCACCACGCTCTCTCCCCGACTTAGGTCCTTCCCAGCCCTCTGTCCCGCTGAGCCCAGCTCCACGTCTGAGTGTGCAGCTGTGGCCGTGACTCTGGCCGCCCTGTGGTGCCCGCAGCACCTTGCCGAGAAAGGCTGCGGTGGACCCCGAAGACTGGGAAACCCCTGGGGGCCCAGCAGGGGCTGGGAGTGGGGAACAAGAGCAGGCGGGAGGGGCTGGGCCGCAGGGCGAGGCCCACAGCCCAGTTCTATCCTGTGGCTGGAGCTGCTGCCCGTGACCCACCCAGTGAAGGGCCAGGGCGAAGACGGAGAAGGGCCCCCCGTTCCGAGTCCCCATCCACACCCCACGGAGCCCCCACTCGCCGGGCACACGCTGGGGACCCACTGCCACTCGCACCCAGCCGGGCGGTTTCCTGGGTGGGACCGGGCCCACCCGGTGGGACCATGCAGGCGCTGGGCGTCCAGAGAGTGTTCTTCGTGGCTTTCGCCGGGTGGCTGGGGCGCAGCAGGTGGAGGACCCTCCGTGCCAGCATGCCGGGGCGTCCCCCCAACCGTGCCGTCACACCCTCGTCTCATGCATCCAACCCTTAAACGCAGAAATGGACTTCACATTGGCTCACACGCTTAGTAAGTGACAGCACTCTGTGAACCCCAGCTGTGCACACGGGTTCCTGAGTGACCCCGTGGCCAGTCCCCACGGGGCCCGGTGGTGCCCGGGCCTGAAAGCCGTGGGCATGGGGAGGCTGCCGCAGCTCCGGGAATGAGGGCTGCCCGGGAGGGCACCCCCGGCCCGCAGGGAGCCCTTCCTGCCGCTAGGCCCCCTCCCCACTGCCTGGCCGCTGCAGGTGGACCGACCCGGGTCCCGGGCCTGCAGTCAGGGCTGCTTGTGGGTCCCGGCGTCAGGCGGCCAGTGCGTCTCAGCCCCGGCCCCTGGCAGCCCGGTGCTCCTGGGCCTCATGCTACGTCTGTGAGGTGTCCCGTGATAGCTCTCCGTAAGGGAACTGTCGTGAGGGTCGAACGGAGGGGCCTCGCGTATGAGGGCAGCTGTGCCCACCGCAGGCCGCGAGTGCCAGTTGGCATCCATCCCCTCCCCTGCGCCCCGCCCCAGACCCCTTCTCCAGCATGCAGGGTCACATGGGGCAGGGGCGGAAGGCAGAGGGTGGGAGGGCATCCCAGGTCAGCCCTGCCACACGAGGCACCAGCTGCCGCTTCTCTCTGGTGCCACCTGCCCCAGCCCTGATTCTCATGCTTTGATCTTCTGCTCCTGGCCTGGTCCCCTGGCCGAAGGCATTCTGCCTCCCTGGCCCCTCCAAGGACAGGCAAAGGGCTGGGCTCCCTCCCTCCCTATTTTGCGTGTAACCAGGACTGTCACAGAGGCCCTGGGACAAGGTCACAGCCAGGTTCCCTCTGAAGTGACGGTGTCTGTGGGAGTGAGAACATGGGGAAAGGTTGGCCACTGGGCCAGCTCTGGGCATGGTGCCCCGGCCTGGCCTGGACGCCGCTGGACAGGGGCCTTTAGCCTGAGTCCTTGTTCCTGGTCCTGTGTGCAGAGCTGCTGAGCACCCGTGGAGGGTGTGCGCCCGCGTGCACACACGGGAGAGAAGAGGGGACACTTGGCCTCCCCGGGACAGAGCCAGACCTCGGACGCGGCTGGACAGAGCCTGAATGTCAGGCTGGAGCACTCCCAAGTGCCCGAGGGTGAGGGGACAGTCAGGGAGGGCTTCCTGGCAAATGTTCACAAAGGAGACACACAGAGGGACACAGAGAGAAGGCACCGTGGAAACGGAGGGAGAGGTGGGGGCGACGTGGCCGCAAGGGGGTTGTCCCCGAGGGGGTTGTCCCCGAGGGGGTTGTCCCCGAGGGCTTCTGCAGGGAGCACAGCTCTGCTGACACCTGGACCCGGGCTTCTGGCCTCCGAGACCATGGGAGAATTCGTTTCAAATGTTTTAAGCCACCCGGTTTGTGGCACTTTGTCACACCGGCCACCAGAAACTACCTGGTAAGTCATCAGAGGGTCTTTATGCCGCTAGTGCCTCCGTGTGCCCTCCCCGCCCTCACCCTCCGCCACCGGCGTCCCGCCGCCTCAGACCAAGCCAGCCATCCTTCCTCCCGTGTCACCTGGGAAACGCGCTCTCACAGGGCCACTGCTCCAGAGCGGTTAAGACCCCGCGTCCCACCCCTGGGCGTACGCCCAACGGAAACACCCCCCGTGCTCGCCAAGGGGCCTCTAAACTGCCCGGAGCTGCGTGGCCGTGTGGGCCCCACTGTCTGATGGTATGAACCAGCTGAGGCCACAAGCAGCAACGGGGACCTTCGGACACGCGGGGGGAAGGAGCAAAGCAGGACGGCAAAGCGCACCTGGCCCCCGGCACCTGGCGGGTAGAGACCACCTCGCCGGGCGGGCGACGCCCGGGAGGCCTGGCGGGTGGGGACTGGACAGCTGCTGCTGCTATTTCTTAGTGCCAGTGACGTGTGTCCAGCTCATGCGACTGAGTCATGCTCTACGCTTGGGGTGCTCTGCCGTCCTTCTCTGTGATGTCCGTTACACTTAATAGTTTAAAAAAGAGAGGGACTCAGTTTGCAAGGCTCCCGGGAACCGTGGGTGGCTCAGGCTCCCCTCCAGACACCCCGGCAGCTCCCCTGTGGGGAGCTGATTGCCATGTATCGTTTTCACCTTCGGGCTCTGGCGCACAGTAGGCACTCAGCGAGCGCTTGCGACATTCGCTGGCTTGGCCAAGGGCTCCGGTGTCGCAGGCTTCCCTGGACCGTCGCAGGACTCTGGAGCGGCCAGCCCCCCGCTGCAGCCCCCGGGGACCGCACCACCAGGCTGTGCATGTCTCCAGCGGCCACGCACAGGGCGGTCACCTTCTGCAGTCGGTCCTGGCACAGGCCACCGGACTCTCTCACGCGGGATGTCAGAGCCAAGGCCAGTGCCAGACGCACGGTGGCCGTTCGAGAGCCAACAGCTCCAAGTCACTGGAGCTCCCCCCGCCAGGCCCGGCGCAGGCTTGTCGGAAACAGGACGGAAACTTTCAAAACAAGTTTTCTTAAAAAAAAAAAAAAAAGAAAGAAAGAAAGAAAATGAACAGGAAAGGCAAAAGCTTCTGATGGAAGGCTTGAAGAACAGACGTCTCGCTCCGATGACGCCTCCTGACAAGAGGCTCCCCAGCTCCTTCATCCTCACCACAGCCGTTCGGGCCCCAGGCCTCACCCCGGCCTGCGGCGGAGCCAGGCGAGTGCTACCCGCCGGGTCTGAAGAGCCGCCTCGCACGCAGCCGGCCTCGGGTGAGCACGTGCCCAGCCTGGGCCCTGCCTGCTCCGCACGGCGTCTGTTCATTCACCCCTTCATGCCTCCCTTCATTCCACCAAGAGTTTTGGTGCCCGCGTGCCAGGGGCTTGTGCCAGCACTGAGGACACCAGGGCACCGGTTCTGAGCTTGCAAACCTTCTGCTCGCGCTCCGTGCTCTGCCCCCGGCCCCCGAAGGCCCCAGGTATTCCTGACCCCAAACCCACCCCCGGCAGGTCCCCAGGCCCACAGCATGGTGCCTCTGTGTCCCCACGTCACGCTGGACGGGGAGGCTGACACTGGCAGGTGGAGGCAAGGCCAGGGGACAGGGCGGGGACACCCCAGGCTTCTGCATTCAGAGCAGGGCAGCCAGCAAGGAGGTGAGGCGGGGTTGGCATGGCGTCGCCTGGCACGGGGGGTGGGCATTCCTCTTTCCGCTGGCTGCGCATAGTTAATGGAGGACCTTGTTCTTGCTGGGCACACAGCCCCAGAGGTGCTGGGGATGGGCCCGGCTTGTCCCAGCCCTGGGATCCCAAGTGCCCCTGCGTGAAACTGTGGATTTTAGGGACGCTGGCAGCTCTGTCGCAGCAAATCCCATCCTGGCCTCACCCACGCCCCTCTCCCCTCCGCCGTCCACATCCTGCTTAACACTGCCATTTGTCTCCAGGACACCTGGGCTCCGGGATCCTCAACCCACAGGACACAGGCCCAGAGTGGTCAGAGGACTCGTCCGAAGACACTTGACAAAGCTGGTGGCAGAGACTGAATTCCAGCCACTGCCTCCCGATCCCAATTCGGCTGATGGGATCCCAAGGCCCTGATGTGGGGTGCGGAGGGGGGGAGGAGGGGATCCACGGGCCCCGCCCCTTCCTCCAGAGGACAGGGCGGGGGGAGTGGGGAGGGGGCCGAGCGGACAGCTCTGCAGGATGAGAGGACCCCCTGGGGTCGGGGTGCCCACGGCTTGTCTTCCCCACATCACCGGCAGGGCCTGCATTGGGCCAGTATTCGTTACTACGTGGCGAATCCTTAATAAAATGCCAGCGCCCCGCACAGCTGGGCCTGCTACTAAGTATATGCTCAACGAACGTCCCACAGATACATAGTAACAATAACGCTCACGCCCGCCTCCTGCTTCCTGTGTGCCAGACGCCGGTGGGTCAACTCACTTCACAGCAGCATTATCACCCCATGTCGCCAGCGAGAACACTAAGGCACAAAGAGCAAGTCGTCTATATCGTACCCCGGAGACTAATATCGAGTGGCAACTGTAATTCAATTTTATCTTTTACAATTTTTAAAAAGGTAAGTCCTCCCCCAAGACTGGCAGAAGGCAGAGCCGGGATCTGGCCCAGCAGGGGTGGCCGCAGAGCGCGAGCTCGTACCACGCACTGCACCGGAAAACACTGGCGAGGAGCCCCCACACAGGGCGCCGCCCCCACCCGACACGCGAAGGGCAGAGCGCGACGATGACTCCGGGACCAGGTGTGTCCCGTGCCTCCCCCAGCGCAGTGCACCCAGAGCCCTTGTCCACGCTCAGGCCGAGGGCTGCCCGGCCCAGGGGCCCCCTTGGGCGCACCTGACAGAGGCCGCTCTGCCACCCTGCCGGCCCCTCAGAAGGCGACCCGCCCCCGCCGCCATCGCGACTGTGGGGCAGAAGGAACCTCCAAGGACATGGTCTCATTTGGATTGTTAAGGGTGGAAAATTTTCAAGTGCGCCAACTAGCTAAGTCAGCTACAGGGAAGAAACATCTTTAGATAGCAGAAGTTGTCCTACTTGCTTGTGTGTGGTTTAGGAAGCATATTGTATAAGATATGAAGATGGCCAATGTCTGCTTCTGTGATCCATTTACTTGTTAATTAAGGGTGTGGTTCTGGGCAAAGATATGCTAAAAGCCAACTTCCGCTTCTGTAATCTGCCGGCTTGCTCAGGAGACCACCAGGCTATATGGCCTTAAGCTTTAGCAGCTGCCTCCTCTGGAAGCTCTGGGCTGATCTCTAGCCCTGCGTGGTAGAGTCGGTCACCGGCCGGCTAATAAAGGCTCATAATTAATCTCAATTGGCTCCGTGGGTCTCAGAATCGTTCACGCCATAACAGGATCATGGCCGCTTGGGGTGGGAGGCAGGTCAGGAGATGTCCTCACTCTCACCAGAAGCACGGGGCGCAGAGCCCGTAGGGGCCGGACGGAGACATAACCTGCAGGACCCGTGCAAAACGAGGGCGCTTGTTTAAACACGACTGAGACATTGAAAACGGCGACAGCAGAGAACTGACCCAGTGTGGGCCTCTCTAAGCACGGGGACCTCTGTGACCACGCAGGTGGCCGTCTCTTTAGTGGCCAGGGAAGGGGCCTAGCCCGCCACCCACGTCACAAGGCCGGACGCAGTCACTGGGCTGGGAGAGCTGGGGTCCAGGCCTGCCTGAGAGGTGGCTCTCTGCCGGACCCCAGGTGAGCCAGGGCGGGGCCCATCCCTGTCCCCATTCTTCTGTCTGGCTTTGTCAGAGACAATAGTCCCCTTCCTTCCTGTCTCCTCCAGCCTCCGTAGGCTTTGTCTACCACAAAGGTGGGACTGGTTCACAGCCCCTTTCTGCCTCAACTCCTGCAGCGCCTGGACACTTGACCCCGTCCCTACCCTTAAGCACCCCAGCCCTGGGTGCCCCGGACCTGGGGCTGAGGGGAGGGACTCGCACCTGGTCCTGTAGCTTGAACGGCAAGTCCGGGGTGCCCTGCGGGGAGGCCTAGTACTGGGCGCCTGCGCGTGCGCATGGACGTGCGTGCCGGCAGGTGTGATGGGGCCCTGAGAACAAGGGACCAGGTGCGCAGGCCCCGCCCTCAGGTGGCTGCAGCACAGCCATGTCGGAGGGACACACAGGTAGACACGACCCACAGACCCAGGCACAGGCACGCGGCTCCCACAGTCACGGGGGGGTGGGGGGGACGCCCTGTGCTGAGCACTCTCCCGGGAGGCCCTGATCAGACGCCCGCTGCAGCGGGGACCGACGGCTGGCCCGGGCGGCCCCTAGGCCTGAGGTCGTCCCCTCGCCCACAACCGCCCCCCAGGGCTCTGCAGTGGTGGTATCAGTTAGGCAGCTCAAGAAATGGAGGCAGGGACGTGAGAGACGCACCGGCCATCTGGCTGGTCAGTTCTGGAGACCGAGCCCGCGCCAGCCAGGCCGCACACCTGAGCTGCCCAGGCAGCCGCACTTCCAGGTGTGCCCGGCGTCTGTGCCCTCAAGCTCAAACAGGTTGTCTTTCGCACCTGGGGGGAGGGCTCCTAGCAGAGGGAGTTGCTAGCCCAAGGTCACGGAGCCCATGAGGACGAGCTTGGAGCAGGCCCTTGTAGCCCCTCGGGCACATCCCCAGCAGCCGTGGACAGCCAACCAGCCACCTGTGCACGCCTCCCCGAGACCCTGACACCACGGACCTGGGGACAAGCTGGGCTCCCCAGTCAGTCGGAACCTGGCACCCAGAACTTTCTCCTTGAGCAGTGTCCCGCCAGGCTCCGTCTGGGCCCGCCGCCCCCCCATCCCAGCCAGGGGCCCCAGAGCAGAAGGGCGGTGGGGCTAGTAGCGCAGGACGGGGGGCGGGCCCCCGAGGCAGGTCTGGATGAGGCAGTCCTGGTGGCCCGCCGCCCTGCCCTGTCACACGGCTGCGCGATTCCGTCTCTGGGCCTCCAGCTCATCTGTGGTTAAGGTGTCGAGAAAGCAATGTTCACCCTGACATTCGGAGGCAGGGGTGCTGTGACGGGCCCCCCGCTTCGCCGCCCTGTCCCCTGCGCTCCTCTCGCCCCGGGCAGCACCGTTCCCGGTTCCCATTTTCAGGATGGAGAAGTAGGAACCAGGAGAGGTTCGGGGACTCGCCCGAGGTCGCAGCTGGGCCCTGAAGGTCGCCCGAGACCGCAGCCCCATCCCCACGGGCCCGGGCTCCGGCTACCCTGGCTGTCTCCCCGCCTGGCACGCACGGGGCAGGGCGGGGCGGGAGGCAGCAAGGCGGGCCTGGAGTGGGGGGCGGGCGGGGGGCCAACTCTGCTCTGAGCCAGGCTTTCTTCTCCCCGCCAGCCGCCCCGCCCGGCCGCACCCCATGCCCGCAGCTACCCGAGCCCAGACGCTTCCTTTTCCTCGCGCCTGGGGCTGCTTCCTGCCTCTCCTTTGAACTGGGGTGCTGGCTCCCCACACACTCGCCCTCCGCCAGCGGCCCCCCGGGCCTGCCCTCTGATGGGCCCGTCCCCCCGGGCCCCGCTGGGAGTCGGGCGGGCACAGGAGGCCCCCGGAGGCCCCCGCTTCCGGGAACCAGGCCCCCTCCCTTCGCCCTTCTCTGGGGCTGCTGTGCCGTCCCCGCCCCACCCCCTCCCCCTCCCCCGCTGCCCGGGGGCTTCCTCCACCCTGCCGGGGGACAGGGCTCCGCGGTGGCTTCTCCCGGCGCCCCATGCTCTAATTTTTCAACAAAACACGTGGACACTGAGGTGCAGGAAAGTCTGGGACTTGCGCAGCAGCCGAGGGGCCAGGGCAGACTCGTGGAGCCCAGGTTTCAGGACTGGGGCGCGGCTCGGGCCGTTAGAAAGCGGTGGAAGGGGAAACTGAGGCCCGGCCTGGGAAGGTGGCCTCGGAGGTGAAGAACGAGGACACACGCCAAGGCCGGCTGGCCCCCCGAGGCGCGCGTTTCTCTGCCGCTTCATAGGGTCGGCCCCGTGAGGCCCGGCTAGAAGGTGGCACGGGCCGGAGTCTCCCACCCTTTGCTCCCCCAGCCCCCGCACCTGCGTTCCCAGTGTGGCCCATGCTGGCTCCTTGCCAGCCACGCTCCCCTCTCCCAGCCCCCGACACACACCCCCCTCTTCCCCATCTTTCACAGAGAGTAGCGTTTCGGCCTTCAACGCCACCCCCAGAGCCTCCTCCTCCAGGAAGACTTCCGTGACTAACACCTCTGGGCCCTGATGCCCTAATAACAATGCCAGCTAACACTGACGGAGCTCCTCCCACGGGCCAGACAGTCCACCAAACCCTCTGCAAACGCCCCCTCAGTGGGCCCACACCACAACCCCGGGAGGGGGTGCCAGCTCCTTCCACAAATGAGGAAACTAAGTCACGCAGGGCCCATCAGCTGGCCCGGTTCACACAGCCCGTCGGTGACACCCAAACCCTACCCTGCTGTGGCCAACGCCGTGCTCCTGACCCCTCTGCCGTCCCCCAGCACACGGCCTCCGTCTCGTTGGTCATGGCGTCCCCAGAGGCTGCTCAGGCCCCGGCCTGACCCATCACGACCGCCAGCCAGCTGCCCTTCCGAGCAGCTCAACATGATCGCGCAGTCGGACTGGGCTGCACGGAGCGGCACCCTCACCGCCCCCCCCCGGGCCCCGTGGGGGATGGATGGGGACGGTGCTCAGAGGTGACGAGGGGGCTGAGCCAGCCTCAGGTTTTCTCCAGCCTCTGGAGAAGCCACCTCTGACACTGCTCGATTCCGGGGCAAAAGGAGGGACTCGGAGTCTCCCGCTCAGGGACAACTCGGGGGATTGGTCTGTGTGGTCCTGTCCCTGCACTGTGTGGCCATGGGAGGGGACGGAGCAGGGGGCATTCCAGCTTCTGGTCACCATCGCCCCAGCTCCGAGGGCTCCGTCTCCCTCAGGCGGTTCTCAGAGCCAAGAGGGGGGAGGCCGAGGGTGTGCTCCCCGAAAGGAGCTGACCAGATGTGCGGACTCTCAGCCCCCAGGGGCAGCAGCGGCGAGACACTACTTACTGGGGGGCAGGGACCCACAGGTGTCCTCCGGGGCCCCGCAGTGCAGTCCACAGCTCCCTCTCGGGATGTCCAAGTGCCCTCTGGCCTGCCTCTTCCTGCATACCCATCTTTTACCTTCTAAGACCTGGGCGTCCCCTCCTTGGCCGCTCCGGTCCCCATCATTCACCAGCAGGTTGGACTCCAAGCCGCAGCACGGCCAGGCATCGACCAAGACCCGCGCCCAGCACACACCTCACCTCCCCCTGCCACAGCCTGGTCCCCGGGGAGCCGCTCCCACCCCTGGGCTCGGTTGGGTCCTGGGTCACTTCACCTTCACTCAGCACCCATCAGGAGGCGTGACAACATAGCCACTGTTTACGTGTCACTCTGTGTCACGATGTGTCACGATGTCGTTTAACCCTCCAGGTACCCACTTCTCCCCACGAGCGAAGCAGAACCTGGGGCTCAGAGCTCACAGACTGGGTTGGTGGCGGGGCTGGGCGGGAACCAGGGTTTGGGTGGCGGGACAGAGAGGCTACGCTGGTCACGTCATCAGACGCAGATCTGCACTGGCCTCAGCAAGAGTCCGAGACTCAGGCCAGGGTAGTTGGGGCGGGAAGAGCCCAGGACCTGCCCGCCCCGGCTCTTCTCCGCGACAGCCCCCGGTCACTCCACTCGCAGTGTGTCTGCGGCCGGCTGCTCTCCTAGAGGCAAACAGGGACGGCTCCTCCTCCGAGCCACCCTCCGGCCCCCTTGCCCCAGCACAGACCCCTTCCTGCGCCATCCGCAGCCGAGGCACGGGGCTGTGTCCTGGCCCCTCCCCACGTCCCGGAGCCCACCACTGAGTTCCCACGTCGCTTCTGTCCCCACTCCCCCCCCCTGAGGCTCCTGCATCTTGGGGAGAGGCCAGGCCCTGCTGGGAACACCCACCTCCGCCTAAGCCTTCACAGCTGCAGGGCGACGTGAAGGGACAGTCGGGGAGATCTGCCACCGGCAGGGACGGCAGGCAGCTTGGGCTCACACGGTGGCATTGTACCCTTCCTTCCCCAAGCCCTCCAAGGAAAGGGTGGGCCTGGGAAGACAGGTGCTGGGAGGCAGGTCAGAGCAGTCAGCCTCTAGAAGGCACCATCCCCCCCACCCCTCAACACAGGAGAGGGGCCTTTCTTCTGCCCCCAATTTCCAAACTCCGTGGTCACAGAACCCGGTCTTCAAATGACACAATGGCATATACCCCAGTACATAAGACGGCTGAAGGTGGGGCTGCCCTGGGTGCAGCAGGCGTGGGGGACAGAGTCACCCCTCTCTGCTAGCTGCGGCGGCTCCCTCGCCCCCGCCCCCAGACTCGGCTTGCAGCGCGCCCCCTGCCTTCACCCCCCAGACCAGGAAGGATCCACCAGCCCCTTCCGGAACATGGACATGATTTTCTCCCTTCGCTCTGTCCCCTGGCCCCCCAGCCTGTGCCCCTCGGAGTGGAGAGAGACTGGGAGGGTGGCAGTTCGGGGTCCCCCACACTGGCCAGGATGTGCCAGCACAGAGCGCCCCGGTCCGTGTGGGTCCACAGACACTGGCCAGACCCCTGCGAAAACCATCCCAGCTCCCACTGCCTTGGGGCCCCCAGGACATGGAGCCCCAAAGCCAGAAAGCTCCAGGCTCCCTCCCCGGGACAGACCTGGGAGGGGTAGGGTGGGGTGGGGGGCCTAAGCTTTCCCACCTACTCTGCCTCTGAGAAAAGGTGGCGGGGCCCAGGCAGGGCCAAGCTGAAGGCCCTTTCTTTCCCCCAGGCGGGGGTGGGGGTGGGGCTGGTCTGGGATGTGCTCCTATACCCTCAGGTTTGGGGGCGCCACTCCTGGACAGCTGCCCCAGTAGGTCCCCTTCACGTGCCATCTCACCCCAACCGATATTCTGAAGGGTTCCCTGGTTCCAGCCCCGGCACCTGCCCACAGACTGGTGCCTCCGACACGGTCTCTTGGGACCTGGTTTCAGTGGGGCCCCTGGGGGAGCCAGGAGGCCTCGACCAAGGGACACGGTGCTGACAGGGTCCCTTCTGGAGGAGGCAAGAGTAAGGCCCGTGTCTCAGCTTCTGGGACCCTGCGCCAAGGCTACCCAGCCTCAGCTCTCCTGGCCACAGGGAAGGCGCAGACCACCTGTCCACCCACTGAAGCCCCCTCCCCTCTCCTCCACCACCATTCACTCCTCTTGGTCCAGCTGCCCTCGCAGAAAGGGCCACCATGCCCAGTCCCTCCAGCTCAGGGCCGGAAGCCCCAGCTCTCCCCAAGCCTGAGCTCCCAGGTGGATCCCCAAGACGGGGCCTGCGGGGAAGGGGGCTCTGCTTGTCTGACGCTCAGCCAGACTCCCCTCCCGCCCCAGCACACAGTCCACTGAAAAGGGGAGCCCTGCGGGAGGCGGAGCTGCAGAGCTCCCCCCGGCAGGTGTCCCAGCCTGAGGGGCGCGCAGGCGGCCAGTACTCACAGGTAAGCCGTCAGCGGGGCCAGGTCCCCAGGCACGGCAGAGAGCCCGAGCTCCGAGCAGTCGGCCGACAGCGTGACGCCGCCCTCCTGGCAGTGGCAGGGGACAGGGCAGGCGGCGGGCGCCGGGCCCGGCTGGGGGGCGCACGGGGAGGCGCAGAGCGCGGCGCACAGCCACAGCGCGCGCAGCGCGGGCGCGCGGGGCATCGCGGCGGCCAGCCGGGCACCTGGCGGAGGGCGGCGGGTGCGCGGGTCGACGGCCGGCGGGCGCCGCGCTGCGGGGATGGGGGGCGCAGCCAGAGCGCGGGGACCCTGCAGCCAGAGCGGCGCGCGCATTGCCGAGTGCGCGTTCCCCCGTTTCACGGGCTGGGCTTGGCAAGGGAGGGAGACCCGGGCGGAGGAGGAGTCACGGGGACCTTCCGCGCCGCGGTCGCTCCTTTCCCTCCTTCCTCCTTGCTGGCAGGAGTTCCATCCGGGAAAGGAAAAGCAGCGAGAAACCCGAAGACTGCGAGCCGAGCCCGCGGGGCAGGGGCCTGCACCTCTTTGGGGCCGGGACCCAGGTCCCCCTGCAGGGACGGCCACGGTTCACGTGACCCTCTGGAAGACCCTCAAGAGTGACCCTGGGCCCGCACCCCTCCATCAGCGGGCGAGGAAACAGGTCGGGATGGAGGTCATTAGTTCAAGGTCACACCGCTGGGAGGGGGGCAGCCCCAGCGCTGGAATTCAGGGGCGTCCTCGTCACTCATCTCCTGGGATTGGGAAGGAAGTGAGGGGCTGTCCTGAGATGGGGCTGGACAGGGCTCCGCTGCCCGCTGAGCTGGGGTCGGAGGGCAGTGAGGGGCCCGGAGACGGAGCGGCTGCGCCCTGCCTCCGGACAGACGGGTGCGCACTTCCGTCCCGAGCACGGTCAGTGTGGCTCAGCGGGTCTCCGGCCCCGGGACCACCTCGATCCTGCTCCCTGGATCTCCCCGCTGGCCAGGCTGAGGGACCGTCAGCGGCTGCCAGCGCCCCGAAGGCGACAGATTGGCGCCACCTGGAGGCCAGAGCTGCAGCTGCAGCTCAGCCACACGGAGGCTGGAACCCCAGGCCCCTGGGGGTCAGCGCGGTGGCCACGGCTGGAGTCAAGTCTCTATTGTTTTCTTAGACCAGGCCTTTAGCTTCCTCCGGTCTCTCCCGCACTAAGCCAAGCCCCAGTGCAGAGCTGCAGCAGGCTCCTGTGTCCCCTTTTTGCCCCACCTGGCTGTGGTCCCCACAGACTGCATGCTGGCAGCCGGAGGCCTGGAGGCGGCCGGAACCCTCACCCCCCACCTCCACAGCGGAGACCCTCTCACCAACCCCTCCGGTCTCTGCTGCTGCTGCTAACCTCCCAGGGTGATGGGGCTGCTCGCTGGCCAGGGCCCTCCGGTCACCAGAGAGCCCCACAGATGGGTGCTCCCATCCCCCAGGCTGCGGCCTGCCCCTCCGGCTCTGCAGCTCCAACGCAAGGGAGCGACCCGCAGCCCTTCGTGGGGGGCTCGGGCGCTCGGGGCTGAGTGTCCAGCCTGCCTGCCGCAGGTCATTAAACACGGTGGCGAGGAGGACTCGATGTTCCGGCCCCGGGTGGGGGGACCACAGCCTCACTTCTTTCTGGAAGGACCCCCTCCCCAACCTCTGACCCCTTGCCAGGAGCTCACAGCTCTGCCCACCTCCATTCATGGGCCTCAGTCCATTTCCGGGCTCCCGCTCAGATTCGGCCAGACTCCCTATGTCGCCCCAGGCCCTCCACCAGGGACAGTCACCATCCAGCTCCAGGGGCCACCCAGAACTATGCCGTCTGATCAGGGAGGCAGACAGGAACCACCGGCGATCCGTCATCCGGTGCAGTCCCGTCCTGGAGGGCGCTGGGCGATCCCTCCTCCCTGTCCCTCCTCCTCGCCTTCTCCGCCTGCTTCTCCTCCTGGTCTCCCCTCCCCCAGGTCCCCTCACTGCTTTCTGTCCACCTGCCTCCGGTGGGGGGGGGCGGGGGAGCCCATCACCTGCATGGGGGGGTGAGTGCCCTGGGGGCGTGGCCAATGCAGGCCAGGATGGCCCAGGCCAGGGAGCGGGGAGCAGCATCGTCTCACCACCGGGGGAGGTTGGGCGGGGGGAGTCTCGGGACTGGAGGATCGGGGTGGAGGCTGCTCCAGGGAAAGCCAGATCCCCCCGGCCCGACCCGGCCCTGTTCAGATGGCCACCACACCCCGGCTGGGCCCCATGTCCCACGGTCTTTGAGGCTGATTCCTTCCTCCGCAGAGGGTGACAGAGCACACTCAGCCTCCGGCTCGACCACACTCTTTATTCCGGGACCCTGCCCTCCATCCCGCAGGGGGCTGGCCGGCGCTGCCCGCAGACAAAGGCCTCCTGACCACTCAGGGCAGCCCGTCGGCCAGCGCGCTGTTCAGACACTGGTAGAGGTGGATGTACTGCTCCTGCGGGCAGACAGGTCCGGAGCGTCGCCGCGGGGTCTGAAGCCATAGGCTCCCTGCATCTCCCGCTCTCCCGTCCCGCACCGTGGTCCACAGCGCCACCTGGTGGCTGTCTGCGGCCAGCACAGAGCCTTTCCCGCGCCTCTGCGTCCCCACCGCCGAGCGCCTGGTGGCCTCACCAGTGTCGGGGTCATAAGGCCACAGGCCTGTGATTGCTGCAGGGCCACGCTGAAGATGTCCACGGTGTGCTTGGCCCCCGCCTGCTGCAGCAGCTGATCTATGGCCAGGAAGGTGCCCAGCTGGGCCGCATCCTTGCTGCAAGTGACCCGGAGTTGCATGGGGTGGGGGTGGAGGGATGTGGGGAACCCACCCGGCCCGAGGCCCGGGCCCAGGCTGAGAGAGCTAAGTCCCTGAAAGGTGTCACAGGCCTGGGAGGTGTCAGGGCAGAGTGAGACAGGGACGGTGTCATGGGGAGGTACAGGCTTGGGGAGGTGACACCCTTCCAGAAAGGCACCGAGAGGCCTCGCCCGCCCCCAGGGCTTCCTCCAACAGCACCTGCAGTGGCTGAGCACCGTGCCCGGCTTCTCCGAGCCCCGGGAGCAGCACTGGCCCACGGCAGCGAGGAACGGCAGCAGGGTGGAGGCGGGCAGCTCGGGCCCCGGCTCCCAGCGCGGAAACTGCAGCCTCCGCACCTGCCTCTCCTTCCCGCTGGCCCCCTGGGGACAGAGCCGCAGCGTCGGAGCCAGAGCAGGCACGGACCCTTCCCTGCATGTCCCACTGCCCGTGGCCCCCACCCACCTGTGTGACCCTGAGCAGGGTACAGGGCCAGCCCGCTGCGTCGCTCTCGGCCTCCCAGCGCGCTGTCACCGGGCCCGTGACGATGGGCTGCAGCTCCGTGGGCCAGAAGTCCTGTGGCCGGACCAGGTCAGGGCTGCTTGGGCAGCTCCCCCGGCTCTCTGCCCACCCTGGTCGGCGGCCACAGTACGGACGCCCTTCCCAATCCCAATCTGAAGCCTCCGCCCTCTGTCCCACGGCCCCTCACCTCGTCGTGGGTGTCCGAGGGGCACAGGGAGATCAGCACCTGGGCCTGGTGCTCCCACACCAGCTGCCAGAGCTCCTGGGGCCGGGCGGGGCCCATCAGCACCACGTGGTCGTGGCCCGAAGGCCCGCCCTGCAGAGCACAGCGCTTTGGCCCTGGACACTGAGTGACCCCACCCACCCAGCTCTGGGCCCCAGAAGCACAGATGGTGGGAGGGCAAGCCACAGGGTCGTCTCACGGGGAAGAGCCAGGCTCCGGGCATCTCGTCAGGGGGGCTCCCCTCGTCCTCCAGAGAAAGCCACGCTGTAGAGCGGTCATCTGAGGGAGGCCGACGGGAGGGTGAGGCAGCCAGAGGTCCCGGCTAGGCCAGAGGGCCCCCACCCACCCCAGCAAAGCACTCACAGGAGGCCGTGCTGTCCTGCTTGCAGCCAGGAGGGGGCGGCACCGAGCCAGCCGCTGAGATGGCCTGGAGCAAGAGCTGGGAGAGGGGCGGGGAGTGAGGTGGGGGCAGGTGGCCCTCGCGGCCACCCGGCCGCCCGGCGGCCCGAGGCGTACCTGGTGCTCCACCAGGAAGCCGGCGTTGGCATTCACGGCCCTCTCGGCACAAGCCTGTGCAAAGTCGGTCACGGCAATGCGCTGGGGCCTGGGGCCGGGGCGGACAGGCGAGGGGGCGCTGGGGGTTCTCCAGCTCCCACCTCCGGTCCTCCCGGCCCTGCGGGAGGACAGCAGTCAGGGCCGTTGTCGGCGGGGACGGGAAACCGCATCCCTCCCGGGGGGCTGACTCACCGGGAGCTGGCCGAGGGCCCTTCCAGAATCTTGCTCAGGAGGCAGCTGTGCAGGAAGATGTACTGGCTCTGGGGCGAGAAGGTGCCGGCTTGGGGAGCGTGGCCCGGAAAGGGGGGGACGGGGCGGGGGCGGGAGGGAGCCACTTGGATGCCCTTGCACTGTCCCATGGTGCCAAAGCTGGCAGGGGCCTGCCCCGCCCCCTCGGCCGAAAGAGGACTGGGAGCCCAGAGGCAAAGCAACACGGCCCAGCCCAGCCCTCCCCAGGGCCCTCTGTGTGCCCCATGAGCCCCTTCGGACCCTGAGGCGCTGGCTGCCACCTCGGCCACTACCCCGGCCACTGCTCACCGGGGTCTGGATCATGAGCGGCCGGTGCAGCCGCAGAGCACACACGGCGTTGAACACGTCCACCGCCTGCTCCTCCTCCAGCTGCTGCAGCAGCCTGACCAGCGCCACGAAGGTGCCCGAGCGGCCCACGCCCGCACTGCAGGGACAGCCCCGGGGCCTGAGCGGCCCGCCCAACGCCAGGCGGGGCCCTCCCACCCGCGGCCGGCCAGCCGGCCTCACCTGCAGTGCACTAGGATGGGCCCGGGGCCCTGGGTGGCCCTCGCCTGCTCCCGCACCAGGTCCGCGAAGGCGAGCAGGGAGCCGGGGCCCTCAGGGACACTGTGGTCGGCCCAGGTGGTGAACTGCAGCTGCTTGACTCTCCGCCGCTGGGGCTGGACCGTCTGAGGAGTGCAGGCAGATGGCCTCCTAACTCCGGGAGCCCTGGCCCAGCCCCCCGACTTCCTGCTCCCGATCCTGAGGGTGAGCATGACGCCTCCCCCGTCAGAGTGGCCGGCCTGTGGTGTCGTGGCTCTGCCTCCCCCTGGGTCTGGAAACTTCCTGGCTCTTCCTCCAGGCTCCTGGGTAGTCTTTGCCTATAGATGGGGCCTAGGCAGAGGGGTGACGCTGGTCCCCAGTTTTCTGTCCCAGGAGGCCTCAGGCTGGGAAGGCTGATGGGGCCCAAGGGGCTTGGAGCAACTCAGGGGGTCGAGCTGAATGCAACGTCACTTCTCACACGGCTTGACCTTAGATGCTGCGTGGCTTTGCATAAACCCTCAACCTTCTCTGTGCCTCCCAACCCCTTCCCTGCCCGCCAGCATCCCTGCCCAGTGGCCGAGGCTCGCAGTCCTCCAGGGGGCCCAGGAGGTGAGGCCACCTCCCCCGAGGGCCTCGGCTCTGATGCCCGCCCGCCCAGCCTGTGCCGAGTGCGCACGTGCTGCAGCTGGAACTCCCTCTGTGTCCACTCATCCTCGGGCTCCTCGGCCAGGAGGTGGACAGTGATGTGACCATAAGTGACGGGGGTGGAGTCGGCCGGCCAGTAGTGCTCACACAGCACCTAGGGCCAGACAGTCACCGTGGAGGGGCCGCCCTGCCAGCCGCGGCCCTCCCGCCCGTCTCCGCCTCCTGCTGGGATTCTGCACTCTGTCCTGGCCCCGCTCCAAGGCCACCACGTCCAGAAACCACTCTCCCCCGGCTGGACTCCAGCACCCTCACCCCAGACTTCTCATACGACCCGAGGGCTGCTGGGCTCCGTCTGGCCCGGCCTCACGGCCTGGCTGGGGGACACTCGGCCATGCTCTCTGGCAGTGAGCAGGCACAGAGGAGGCTCCATAAGGCTTCTTGAAGGAAAAGGGGGCACAATGCACCATCTTTGGTGCCCACCCTGGGCAGCCCTCCCCATCTGTCTCCCAACCCTTCACTGCCTAGAGCCAGAGGAGCAGCCAGCATGGGAACAGCAGTTGGGCGGAGACCTTGAGGACCCTGTTCTGCCCCAGCCCCACCTCCCGCCACCCACCTCGGGCCTGGCTGACTTCACTCCTGCCAGACGCCCTCCGGCCTGATTCCCGGGCTGCCCCCTCGAGGAGGACGGGTGCCACCTGGCGGCCTCTCCGGAAAGTGCAGGTGTGCTCACCCGCCCATTCTCCATGCCCACGGTCAGCATGACGATGATGCGGACCTGCTGCTCCCACACCAGCCGCCAGAAGTCCCCCAGAGTTTTCTTGAGAGGCCCCTGGGTGGCGATGAACTCCTGGGGATGGGTGTAGCCCTGTGGGGCGGAGGGCAGGGACAGGTGGATCGGTGACACCCCGGTCCCCTGGTCCCCTAAGCACACAGCAGCAGACAGCCCACGTCTGAGCTCCAGGAGCAAGGACACTCGGCACGTGAGCGTGGGTGTGCCCCAGGAGCCAGCGGGCTGGCTCAGAGACACCGCCTCCAAGCCCGCCCTCTTCACCGGCCCTTCCTAAAACCCAGCTCTGTGTTTCTTCCATGCTCAGCACTCCCCAGTGGCCCCTGCAGCCCCCCGAGTAAAATCCAAGCCTTCAGCCGGCAGCGAAGCCAGCCCTGCATCCAGCCCCTTCTCGTCACCACCGACAGCCCCGCCGCCCACAGCCCTGCTGGTCCGTCACTGTCAAACTCTGCTCATCCTGCAAGAGATCGCATGTCCCCTCCTCTAGGAAGCCTCCCTTGATTGCTCAAGTAAGCTAAATTCCTCCTTCCGTGTTCCCTCAGCATCATGCTTGCTCCCTGTCACAGCACTGGTCACACTGTGTGGTGGATGTGGCTCACATGCACACATGCACGAGCACACAGTAGGCCCTCAGTAACACCTGCTGAGGTGACCTAGAGAAACACAAGCTGGTCGTCCAGCTAGAGCAGGACGGCGTATCCCACCCAGCAGCCCGCAGGTGGCCTTACGGGGACGAAGCTGGCGTTGACATAGTCGGAGTGGGGGTCTCCCTGAAGCTGGGCCAGCCGGACCCGGGAGTGGTCATCTGCAGGGTGGGGGGGAGGTTGCGCTCAGGGCCGGCGCACGGCTGCCCCCAGCCACCCGCCACCCCTGCTCGCTGCCGCTGCCCGCCACCCCTGCTCACTGCCGCTGCCCGCTCACAGGGCAGCACGTGCGGGTAGCGGTTCTTAGAGGCGTTGGCGGGATGCTCGGCCTCCAGTCTGGGCTGCTCCTTGCCCACCTCCTTCAGCTCCTGTGAGATGGGGCAGGCCTGCTCGTTGACGCAGACCCCTGCCTCCCCGCAGTGGGGAGGGCTCCCCTGGCCTTCGGGGCAGGCCTGGCCCGGCCCAGGTGCCCCAGGGCCCGCCCACTCTGAGCCTGGGGGCGGCGGGCCTCACCTCAAACTCCTGGAAGAAAGCCTGCTGGGCATGGGCGCTCTTGGCCTCAAAGCTCTGCCGGAAGCTGTGACTCGGGATCGGCCGGTGGGTCCGCCTGGGGTCAGAATGGGGGGCGGCCTGGGTTGCAGAGGCATGGGGGGGACGGGGCGCGGATCCCCATCCTGGCAGCACACGCTGATCACCTGCGAGCTGTTGGAAACGCAGGCCTAGGCCTACCCCAGGGACAAGGGGACAGGAGAGGAGGGCGGGGTGGACAGGACCTCCACGTGAGGGCGCGGGGGTCGGCGTGGAGTCAGCGTGAGGGAGAGTGAGAGTGCCAGCCGGAGGAAGTCCTGACCTAACGTGGCAAAGACATAGAAGAAAGGAAGGAAGGAAGGAAGGAAGGGAGGTGAGTGGAGTAAGATGAGGGAGGGAGGAGGGAGGAGGGAGAGAGGAGGAGGAGGGAGGGAGGGGAGGGAGAGAGGAGGGAGGGGAGGAGGGAGAGAGGAGGAGGAGGGAGGGAGGAGGAGAGAGGGAGGGAGGGGGGAGGAGGAGAGAGGGATGTGGGAGGGAGGGAGGGAGGAAGGAAGGAAGGAAGGAAGGAAGGAAGGAAGAGACCGGCCTGACGAGGAGCCAGAGGTTGTCAGGGAGAAGGAGGGGCTGGAGGAGGCCGGCTGCGGGGTGGAGAGCAGGGGCCTCTCCCGGAGCTGTGTGACAAAGGTCTGGCGGCCCGGTCTCAGAGGCAGCCGGCGAGGACCGTGCGAGGCAGGGCCACGCTGCCCGCCACACCGTCCAGGAGGCGGGGCGCAGGAAAAGGCGCTCACCGCAGGCTGTGAACTGTCGTCTCCGGGGAGAATCGATTCTTCTCTGTCCTGCAGAGGGGGAAGGCGGTGGGGACTGTGCAGCCTCTGGGGAAGACTCGCCCCTGCCCCGGGCTCACTGGTGCAGGCTCCCCCCACTCACCTCTGCCCCCTCGCCCGCCTCCAGTGCAGCAGGCCCAGCGCGGCACAGGCGGCGAGGACACAGCCCGCGGCGGCGCCCACCGCCACTGCCACCGGCAGAGGCACCGCCCGCTGGGACACACAGGTCCGGGGCTCTGTGGGGGGCAAGGCAGGGGTGGGCCGCAGCCATCACTCTCCTGCAGCGACATGCCCACCTCCCAATCAGAAGCCCTGGCTGCCAGACAGAGGCCAGCGATGGCTGCCAGGGGGCCTTGGCGGGCGGGAACTGAGGACATCCAGCTCCCCTGCCCCTGAGCATGTCCCAAAGACCCCCTTCCCTCCCTGAGACCCTCGAGGAAGAAAAAGCAGTAGACACCTGGCTGCCTGGACTCAGACCACACTGGTCAACTGGCCGCACGTGGCCACCAAGCAGGGCGAATGTGGCCACTCACATAGACATGGATTTTAAAGACTTAACGAAAAAAAAAAGTCAAAGACCTCATTCATAATTTCTAAAAACTGATTGCGAGCTGATACAATATTTTTGAATTCTTGTTTTAAACGGAATGTTCCTGAAATTAATTTTACTGGTTTGTTTCCATATGATTAATGTAGCTCCCAGGCCATTCAAATCTCGCGTGTGGCTCGCGCGTGTGGCTCACACGTGCGGCTCGCCTCCTGCTTCTGCTGGCCGATGCTGTCCTAAGGCCTCGGTGGCCTGGAGCAGCGGGGTGGAGGCGGTGTGGGCGGGGCTGTGACCACAGGCACACGCGCCGCTGGCCCCTCTGCCCCCCACCCTGCGGCTCGGCCCTCCCAGGCTGAGCCTGCGCCCGCAGCTCCTGGTCACACTGGTCTCCTGCTCCGCCAGGCGGGCACATTCTCCCTGCAGCTTGCGCCCAGTCCTCGTGCTGCTGGGTGGGGGTGCCCTCCAGAAGGGGGCCCAGCCAGGAGCCCAGCCTACCTGAGAAGGCTGAGAAGGAGAAGGTGGTCTCGGGGGGGCCAAGTCTGGTAAAAGCCACGACGCTGAACCTGGGCAGAGAAGCCGGGCCTTCTGCCGGGGAGGGCAGGCGAAGAGGGCAAAGCGCCACATGGCCCGGGAAACCGGGCCACGAGCAACAGACACGCACACAGTGACAGCCCCTTGCCTCTTTACAGGCTATGCGCTGAGCCCCTCGAGAGTTTAGAGCAAGCCACCCTCAGCCGCTCCTCGACCTTCCCTGCCCTGCGCCAAGAGCAGGGAGCCTTGGAAATAGGCACCCGAATGTCCTGGGCACTGCCCTGCAAGCGGAAACAGAACCCTTCCCTGCTCCCCTTCTGAAGAAAAGAACCATGTTAACAGACGGGTGTTTCCCTTTTCTCCTTGCCTACCAGGGAGCCCATTCGAAATAATGTGATGGACCCTCATGGACCACCACATGCCCTCTCTTTGGAGTCAGCCCAGGTCATGGGTTGAAAATGTGGAAATTCCCACAAATGAAGCTCACAGAGGCTCCCCGCCCCGCTTCGGCCCTGGCTCTCACCGATACTGGGAGCCCGGCTTCAGCTGCCCGTTACATATCTCCCGGGCTTGGCCACAGTCCTCCGTGCCCACGGGCACCGCCCAGGCTCCCGGCGTGGCCCAGGGCCCCGGGTGGAAGGGGCTGGGAAGCAGGGTGGCCAGGTAGGAGTCGTGTCCCCCGTAGAAGTGGTCGTGCCACGTGCGGTTGACGGCTTTGCGGGGGGGCCGAGCCACTGGGGGCGGAGCGGGGAGGGCGCAGCAGGGTGGGCGTGGGGCCCGCGAGTCCCCAGCGTGCTCCCGTCACAGGCATCAGCCAGCCTTCGGGATGCCCGGTCCCGCCGCCCCAGGTCAGCACTCACGTGACGCGTTGGTGCTGGCAATGACACCGTACCACTGGATCTGCCCGTCGTCCTCACCAAACAAGCCCCGTGTGAGCACCACGCCCATCTGCGGCCGTGGCGCCAGCTGGGGGGCTGCGGCTAACTCGGGGGGGCGCCAGGCTGGGACGGAGAGGAGAGAGCGAGGTCCTGACCTACCCTTCCCACTGGTCTCCAGGGGCAGGGCCAAGCCGTCATGTCCCCAGGGCCTCATCGTGTCCGGTGACAAGAGGCTGCCAGATACAACTCTAGAAGTGGACAATCCTGGGCCAGAAGCCAGGACATGAGGCTCCAAACTAGCGTGGCACCAGGTCGGGGCAGAGGAAGGGGCCGGCTTGGGGCTCAGGGGAGGGGGAGCCCCGTGGGCAGTCGGGGGGAGGACCGAGGGGCCTGGGCTCCAGAGGCCGCGGGGGCCTACCATCTGCAGAGGTGGCGCACACCAGCGTGACCGTCCGGCTCCACAGACCGTTGCTGCCCAGCACGCGGAGGCTGAGGCGGTAGCGGGTGGCGGGCAGCAGGCCGGGCAGCTGGAGGGCCCCCCCAGACGCGCTGGCCTCGAAGACCCGCCGGGCGCTCCCTCCCAGCTCCAGATGCTCCACCAGCACCGCACAGGTGCCCACGTCCCCCGCGGGCACCGTCCAGCTCAGGCCCAGGCGGGTGGCCTTGGGCTGGCACTGCACGTCCTGCACAGGGCCGGGCTCTGTGGAGGGGAGTCTTGAGCTGTGGGTGTCAGTGCGCCCCAGGGCGATGGCGTCGGGGTCAAGGGCTCAGAGTGAGCAGGTGCAGAGGGCTGGGCACTGGTGAACCCAGGAGAGGGCACTAGCCCCCGGGGATACCGCTGCCCTTCTGGAGGGCCGTGGGGAGCAGGGCATGGGGGTGGGGCACCGTCTCGGAGCAAGGCAGGGCCGCAGCTCGAGCCGGGGCTGCCTCTCAGAGCGTCTTCCTCCTCTCGAGAGCCACGTACCAACGGGCAGCACCACGGGGTGAGTGGACGCCTGCAGCGGCCCCGCCCGGCACAGCACGGTCAGGGAGAGGTTGCGTCCAGGCGGGAGGTCCCTTAGGACCAGCCGGGCTTGGCCCAGCACCAGGGGCTGCTCCCGGAAGAGACGTCCAGCCCCTGAGAGCTGGGCACAGCATACTGCCCGCCCCAGGGGGCCGCTGGCCCAGACCAGGCTGATCATGACTGCCCATGGACGCAACAAACAGACTTGACAGGAACTTTCTGTGGGAGAGAGGCAGTGGGGCCCAGTACAGGGCCAGTGGCAGATGTGAGAACCAGGGGATGAAGGTGCCCGATGAGGGGCAGGCCCAGCTCTCAGGGCAACCCTGCCCCCAGCCCCACTGCCCCACTGCCCCTGCCCCCACTGCCCCCACTGCTCCTACTGCTTCTTCCCCCACTGCCCCTTGCCCCCACTGCTCCTGCTGCCCCCCCTGCCCCCTGCCCCCACCCCCCTCTCCTGCACCTTCCCCACTGCCCTCTTTCTTCCCCATGCACTTCTTGCTGCCCCCAGCCGCTGCGCCTGCTGCCCCCACTGCCCCCCGCCACCCCCCACTGCCCCCTCTCACAGGTCCAGCCAGAGGCGGGGGCGGCCGCTGTGTGCAGGGGCCCAGCCTGCGACAGAACCACCACTTCATACTGCGTGCCGGGGGTCAGAGCCGAGAAGCTGGCGCTGTCCACCTCTGCGCCCACAGTGCTGGCCGCTGCCCGGGCACCAGCCTGGTACAGGGTCACCTGGTAGCCATCCCGGCCCCCAGGAGCATGGACCCAGGAGGCTCGGAGCCAGGTGGGGCCTTCGCTGGTCACATTTACCAGACGGGGGGCGACGGGGGCTGCAGGGAGAGCAAGACACAGGGGTGGGAGAAAGGGGGTACTGGGCCTGAGCCGTGTGGCCTCCCAAATTTACGTCCCAACCCCAGCACCTTAGAGCGTCACTGTCTTTGGAGACGGGGTCTTTAGAGAGGACGCTAAGCTGAAACGAGGTCATCAGCGGGGCCAGTGTCCTCGAGGAAACTCGGACACCGACATGCACACAGCGAAGACCAGGCCACAAGGGCCGGGCCAGGGACTCCAGTGTGGGGCGTGGGCCTCCCGCTGCCTGGGGGTCGGGGAGCCGCTGCGGTCAGCCCAGCTGCCTGCCCACCGATGACAAAGAGCCGAGGGGGTCACGCAGCCCCGTGCCAGTGAGGGCGGCTATGGCAGGGCACTCACGCGTCCAGGCCGAGGCGTTGGCGCTGCGGCTCTGGTCCGGCCCCCGCAGGGTGACCAGCAGCAGCCGGAACTCGGTGCCCGGGGGCAGCGAGGCCCAGGAGAAGTTCCGAGCTTCGGGGGCCAGGGTGCCCATGCTTTCCAGGCTCAGTGGCCTCAGGCGGTACAGCTGCAGCTGGAAGCCGTCTCTGCCCCCCGGCGGGGGCGTCCAGGAAGCCCTCAGGGCAGGAGACTGGGCCACGAGGCTCAGGCTCAAGTCGGAGGGAGGAGCAGGGACTGTAGGTTGGGAAGAAACTGATGGGCATGACCCGCCCACTGCCCGAGCTCCCGCCTCCGCCCTGCAGCCTCCCAGGGCACTGGACGGCCCTCACGGGGCAGGGCGACCGGGGGTCCAGCCTGCCGCTAAGCCTCCTCCCCAGCCCCGCGGCTCCTTGAGCTCGCGACGCCCCATCTTAGCACCCGGGCACTGGGGCTAAGGGCCCCTCTGCCCCTGACTCGACCACGTGGTCCTCCGCCCTCCCCTCCTCCAGGAGGCCTTCCCTGGTGCCCTGAGCAGGTGGCCCTTCTGCACATCCCAAAAGGTTAGGCCGAACCCCGTAAAAGTCCTGATGTTCGGTGAGTTCACCCCAAGAGAACAGTGCACATGGCTCGCCGAGCACTCACGCGTCCACTCCATGGCCCTGGGCCCGGCCGCCTGGTGCGGACCGGCAGCGGCGCTGAGCATCAGCTCGTACGGCGTGCCCGGGGACAGGTGACGGAAGGTGTGGCTGGAGACCCCCCGTCGGACAGCTGCAGTGAGGTTGGCGCCACCCAGAAGGTCCCTGAGCATGAGATGGAGCCAGGCGGCCCCCTCCGAGCCGTTCCAGGAGGCCTGCAGGGCGCTGGGGCCCAGGGCACGCAGCACCAGCTGACCCGGTGGCCCGGGGTCTGCGGGGAGGGGGGTGGCGCAGAGTGCAAGGCCAGGCTGGAGAAGGGCCCTGGAGCGGGACCCTGGCCCCAGCCGGCCGCAGGGACAGAAGCCCAGACACATTGGGACACGGTGGCCTGGAAGTTTGGACCACCCCCAGCACCCCCACACTGGCTGCCCTCTGGGGCCTTGTGAAGCACCTGCCTCACCTGTCCACTGGTGGACGCTGGTCTTCGCCTGGAGGTGGCCAGCCCAGGTGGCAACTTCCAAAACATACTCGCTGCCTGCTAGGAGGCCGCTGAAGTTGTAGGACAGGGCGTCTGGGGGCACGGAGACGTTGCGCGCCAGCGTCTGCGACTCCAGGTGGTACAGGAGGAGGCGGTGGCCGCCCTGCTGCCCGGGGGCGGTACCCCACGAGGCCTGCAGGCCGGAGGGGTGGCCGGGGCTCCGGAGCTGCAGGTCACGGACGGTCGACGGGGCTGCACCAGAGGCAGAGAGACGCCAGGCTCAGGGCTGAGAGGCCAGCGCTTCCGACGGCCCTCAGCAGCCACCACACAGTCACGGCACCCGGAGAGGCTGCGTCCTTGGCTGCCCGCCCTGCCAGCCCCCGGGGCGTGCTGCCCAGCACCGCCCCAGCCCGCCGGCCTCGCACCGGCGTGGGCAGTGAGGACGACCGTGGCGTTCTGCCCACAGGGCCGCAGGGCTGTCACTTCCAGGCGGTGGGCGCTCCCGGGCTCCAGGCCTTGGAACTCGAAGCTGGACGCGTTGGTGAGGGCCTGCAGCTGCGGCCCTTCGGGGGAGCCCAGGGGGCCGAGCCGCGTGAGGCGGACATGGCTGGATCGGCCCAGCCCCGGGGCTGTCCAGCCCAGCGACAGACTCCCAGGCTTCCCCTGGCCGCTGATGTGCACGGTCAGAGGTGGTCCTGGGGGAGTGGGGAGCATGTCAGAGTCCCAGCACCCCTTCTGCCAGAGGCAGGAGGGAGGCATGGGCCAGAGCCGAGGGGAGTCTGGTCAGGGGAAGCAGCCTGCACCCTCTCTTGCCCTCCAAGGACACCCACCTCCACTGGCTCCGTCTGGGTGCCCTGCTCCGCAGTCCTCCTGTGGAGAGAGGGGAGGGGAGGGGGGATGGGCAGAGGCCTCTGAGGGGCACCCAGGGAGAGAGGCCGGCCTCTGTCTGACGGAAAGACTAGGGGGCATCAGGCACACCCAGGCAGCCAGGCCCACTGGGCTTCGGCAGGTGCGGAGCGGTGGCTGGTTCGCCCAGCGCAGACCAACTGGGGACACAGAGGCGGGGGCCCTGGAGAGCAGGCACCACACCACCTGCGGGCCCAGTGCCCACCTCACCTTGGCCAGGAAGGCCCGGAGCCAGAGCAGGGCAGCGCACAGGACTGGGGGCCTCATCGCCGCGGTGTCTGCAAAGGACTGTCGGGAGGCGGCGGGGGTGAGCCAGACCCCAGAGGCAGGCGGGCAAGGGTGGGACAGCTGCCACCAAGAGCAAGGGGCTGCCTCTGAGCCCCAGACCCTGCCGCCCACCCCAGCAGCCTCAGTCTGCGAGGGGAGAGCCAAGGCGACTGGCCCAGGGCCCGGTCGGGCAGGCTCGCCTCGCGGCCTCCCCACCCCCGCCCTCCGGCACTCAGCTTCGCAGCGGGGGAGCCATCCAGTGCTTCTGCGGAGGAGCTGGCGGAGAGGTGGCCTCGCAGGCCCCGCTGGCTCCCACCCCCCAACCCCCGGCCCGGCCCGGAAGGGTCTGTCCCCCAGGGGGGCACACGGGGCTGTCAGGGTGCACCCCCTTCTGTGTGCTGCCTGGACGGCCAGCTGAGCGTGCGCCCAGGTGGCCCTGTGCACAGAAGCATGTAGTTGCAGAAGGGCCTGGGGACCCTGGTGGCCCTCGCTGCCCAGCTGAGGACACCGCTGTCCCCAGCATGAAGGGAGCAGCTGGGCCTGAACGCGGGACCTCCCGCCATCAAGCCGACGTGCAAATCCTGCTCCCAACCCCCCGATGCCTGAGACGGTGGCTGCGTCCCCCCCATCAGCCGTGCCCACCCCTCACCTGCTCCCCAACCCCACCCCTGGCTGCAGGCAGTGAGGCTGGGGCAGCCCCCCACCCCCGAGCACGGAAGTCACTGACCTCGAGGTTTCGTTCGCCCCAGCCTAGAGCCAGCTGCTCGCCTCCAAGTGCCCCTCCATGTGACACGGGATGGCTGACACCGGGTCAGGGGCGGGGGCCAGGGGATGGGACAGAAGGAAATGGCTCTGGGCTAGGAAAGCTCTGAGCAAAGCTGACTCAGGAGGTGGGCAGGGGACTGCAGTCAGCCAGCAGGTACAAACGCTGGACACCAGACAGCATCTGTGGGAGTCGGGCTGCAGGGACCTGCTCGGCCTGGCTCCCCACTCAGCCGGAGCCACCCCCGCACCCCCCGCTGCCTGCCCTCCCTGCCCAAACCTCAGACCCGCCCACCAGCCCTGGACCAGGGCCTGGAAACCGAGCCCTGCAGACTCATCAGGTTTTCCAGGCCACGTGCGTGTGTGCGCGTGTGTTTGTACATGCACACGTGTGCCCTTTCGAAGGAGGTAGCAAAGCGCCCTGCCCCTGTCTGCCCCCAGCCCCCACCTAGTGGCACCTGTAGCAGAGTCTCCGCAGCCCAGGGGCCTACTGGGGCGGCATGGGTTCCATAGCGAGGCCTACGGGGCGCGTGGCCACGGAAGGCACACCCACCAGCCCCCCGCCAGCCTGGGGCAGCTGGGGACACCAGGGGCTCCAGAGAGGGGGCAGAGAGGGTCTGATAGGTAGGACCCACCCTCCCCAGCCTGAGCCCCTCTGTTCCAGCCCCCCCCCAAGCCCTCCCACAGACAAACCTTCTCCCAAGGGGACGCTTTAGTCTTCCCGAGGACCTTACAGCTCCCGCCTGGAGACAGCTAACCAGGAGGCCGAGGAGGGTGGGGACGGTCAGCGTCCTGGCTCCCAGTGTGAGCCAGTCCAGGCTCTCCCGCTGTCTTCCGGTCACCCCCCTCTCCCGGCTGAAGCCTGGCCTTGGGCAGCCCCCACGCTGCGGGGGACAGTCGCCAGGCAGGAGAGGGGCAGGATAACTCGGAAGGCCAGGATTCCCACTCTCCCTCCCACGCCCGGGAGGGTTGGAGGGAGGGGTGGCCTCGGTCCCTCTGCAGGCCCGGGGAGGGCAGCAGGGGCTGGGGCAGCACCGGGACGGCCATGCCGTGTGGGTGCCGGCAGCTGAGCGTGTGCGGGTCGCACACTGCACGCGTGCATGCTGAGCCGCGAGGGTGCACGAGGGCGGATATGCCCGCCCCGGGCATCGCGGGGGAGGAGCCGGGAGGGCCCTGGAGGACAGGGAAGGGCCGAGGACCAGCGGCCCCTCTCCTGGCTCTGGCCTGCGGGGAGGGGGAGGGCCTGCTTCCTGTCCCATGGCCTTGCAGGGCTGAGTTCCAACAGCCGGGATGAGGTGCCGGGGAAGTCCCCTCCACCAGCGGGCATCCACAGTGTCAGGGAAACTGAGTCGGTGGGGGACAGGCATCCGATGGCCCACAGGGAGGCAGGGTCCAGGACGTGCCCAGGAGCCCCTTCCCCCCACAGCTCGCAGACCTGCTCCCACACCTCCTAACCCCTAACCCTAACCCCTAACCAACCGTAGTGGCCCCGACTCACAACACCTCCCCGGCGTCTCCCTCCCCCCTGGGAGGGGCCCCCAGGCCCAGCCTCTGTGCGTGTCTCCCCACACCCTGGGGACAAGCTGGGGCCACAGCAGTGTGGGGGCAGAAGCTGGCCCTGGCTGGCTCGAGACTCGGCGTGAGAGGGAGAACAGGGTCTGTGGAGGGGGTGGCACCGGAAGTTCTGCCACTCAGCCACTGGCACAGTCCCCAGGACACCCCTTTGGAACGGCATAGGCTGGCAGCCTGACTTGGGGGCACAGCAGCCTGGTCTGCTCCCCGGATGCCGCCAGGGGCCAGGGCCGAGAGCATCATCCGGGAATGCTGCTGTGCTGTGCCTGGTGCCTGAGACGCGGGGACCAGGGCGTGGGGCTCGCAGCCCTGGAGCTGGGGCGGGGGTGACTGCAGGCAGCAGTGTACCCCGGCAGCTGGAGGGGGAGGGGCCGGCAGAGAGAAGGGACCTGGAGGCCCAGACAGACTGCCGGGGCCCCCTCCTCCCTGTGCAGCTCCTAAGCCCACCGATCTCCACAGGCCTCGCTCACACCCTCAGTGACGCAGGCTGCTGCCACGCGCTGAAGACACAGCTGTGGGCGGAGGGGGCGGGGGTCACACAGCAGGCGGTGAAGGCGGAGCCCTCACAAGCAGTTCTAGGGCCCAGGAGTGGGGCAGGCTCTGGAGGAGGGGTGCCCCTCCCAGGGACCGCCCACCTCCCCCCAGAGCCTGGTGGGGCAGTCCCCTCTGGGGCGCAGACAGGTGTCCCAGGCCCCTGCCCTTGTCTCCTGGCCCAAGGCTGGGCTCCCAGCCCCTTAGCTCGCCGTGGCCAGCTGCGAAGGCTCTGGCTCACAGCTTACCGGCCGGGCCCCGGAGACCGGGGGTGCTGCCCGCCAGCAGGGAGCACTCTGCACACTTCCTCCTCCCACCCTGTGGTACCCTAGCTTCCTCTTTTCCTCTTCTCGGTGACAATCACCAGCCTGGCCCGGAGTGGGTGGCCCTCTTTCCGACCCCCTCCTGCCTCCTCTTTGATCCCCAGGGTCTGCTAGTGGAGACACCGTCGGGTTTGGGGGTCGCTGAGACAGGGGCCAGCCTTCGGTCACCCCCTGCAGGTGTGCAGGGCTCCCAGGCTCCCGCCCACTCCTGTCCTGGGTACCGACTTCCACCCAGCTCTGATCGGCCTTCCCACAGGAAAGCCACGACCCCTGAGCAGGGGCCGGGCCCAGCAGCCACGGAGGGGCTCGGTGAAGACCATGTCCCCAGGCCCCGCCCCCGAGCGCAAGGGCGGGGCTGGGCGTGCCAGGCCCCGCAGGGCCAGCCGCCCCCACGCCCCTCGGCGTGCCCAGCCACAGAGCCACGGCGCATCCTTTCTTTGTGGTGTCGCCTGTGAGGGGTGGGTCAGAGAAGCAGGAGGAGGGAAAGGGGGGGATCGTGGCTGTCGGGGGCCGGGAAGGGAGGGTGTTTGGGACATCACGAGGTCAAAGGAGACAAGGAGGTGCGCTCGGACCGGCCGAGCCGCTGGCCAGCGAGGAGCCCGCGAGGCGAGACCGGGGTGGGGGCCAGTGGAGTCTCGGACTCGGGGGCCCCTCCAAGGAAGACACAGGGATCCCCTGGCCTGGGCCCCAGGCTCCCCATCTGCCGTCTTCTGAGTAGTCCGGGTCTGGAGGAGGCCCAGAGGGGCCGGAGGCCAGGAGAGCCCCAGGCCCTCGTCCGAGCTCTCTGCTGCCCGCCTCCCAGGCGGCTGGCGCATCTCTGACCACAGGCGGCTGGGTGCTGGCTGTGGCTCCGGGCCCGGGGACGACCCTCTGGCCTGGCCTGGGCCTCTCCTTCCCGCAGTGGAGACGGGCTCCTGCCTCTTCTGGGCCCCTGCCCACCTCTGCTTCCAGAAGGTGCGGCCTGGGCCTGCCGGGGAGTGCCCGGGGCTGGGGCTCTGAGCAGAAGCAGAGAAGTGGACAGCAGTGTCTGGCCAAGGTCAGCCTGACTAGCAGCGACCTGGGATCCTGTGTGGGCAGCGAGCAGCTGGGGATCTGCGGAGGCTGGACGAGCACTGCAGGGAGGGCGCCGGCCTGGAGCCAGGCACCGGGGTGCTCAGGACGTCGCCCCAAAAGCGGGCACGCCAGCAGCCTGCCCTGGAGGGGCGCGGCCAGAGGCACCGACCCCTGGTGGTGGCGAGAGGTCGGGTGCAGCTGGGTGTGCGTGGGTGGCTCGCGCAGGGCGGGGGGAGGAAGCTGGCTTCCTGAAGCCTCCTCAGCCTCAAAGACAGACCGACAGCCAGACCGACAGACGGCCAGCCAGACAGACGGACAGCTGGCGAGAGGCAGCCCCGGGGGTGCAGCCGCTTCGGTGAGTTGGAGTGGGGTACGGCCCCTGGGGAGGCAGGTGAGCATCTCCGAGGAGGGGCATCGGGGGCTCCAGTGCCCGGCTAGGAAATCGGAGTGACCTCGCTGCTGAGGGGCAGGGCGGGGGGCTGTGGGGGCCGCCAGGAGCACAGAGCTGCGGGGCCCCCGTGCCAGCCCCCGCCACCACCCACATGGGCATGGCCACTCCGTCCCCCTCTGCTTGGTCCTGCAGCCTTAGGGACCCTAACGCCCAACACACACACACACCTTGGAGGCTGTGACCCCAGGTCTGGAGCACGGGGACTGCCCCCCATGAGGAAACGGCCCCACGGCCCCCACACCCCTCGCGCCCCCAGCTGCCGCCTCGCCATGCTGCTCGGGGCTTGGTGAGGCCATTTCCTGTGACGGTTAGGGAGGCAGGAGATGGGGGGATGGGCGGGGAGGAAGGGCGCACCCCCAGTCTACCTCCCTTGACGGAGACCCCAGGGCCAACATGGTCCTGGCAGGGGACTAGCAATGGGCAGGAGAGGGTCCTGCTAGGGGCCAGCAGCCAGTTGCCTGGGTCCCCAACTGGCTCCAAGGCCACAGGAGGCCTCGTTTCTCGTGCAGAGAAGGCCCCTGGCTCGCCTCGCAGGGGGTGTCTGGGAGCTGTCCCCGTCTGCCTACAGAAACCCCGGTGTCACAGTTCCTCCCTGGGTGCCCGGCTTAGGGCCCCGTGAACTCGAGGCTCCGGCGGTACCCCCCCCTGCTCCCCTCCAGGGACCTGTCCTATCTGCACCCACAGTCTCTGCTGCCATCTTACCCTCCTGGCCCCAGAAGGCCACCGCCCTGGGTCCCCGGCGGTGACCCTGGCCTCCCGTGCTCCACAGGACACCACTTCTGGGGCATGGAAGACCCCGAGTGAGAACAGGGGTCAGAGGGCCGGCCAGAAGCCACGCGAGGGCTGGTCTCTCGGGAGAGCCCCGTGGCCGACCGAGCGCCCCTGGGCCCAGCATGGTCCAGGCCCCTGGGGGCGTCCCAGAGCACAGCTGCCCGCCTGGCCCCTGGGGCAGCCATGACCCAGCTCCCACCCCAAGCGCCAGCCAAGAAGCACGTGCGGCTGCAGGAGAGGTGAGACCTTCCCTGGGCTGGGCCCCTCTCCCCGCAGCCGGGCCTGTCCCATCCTCCCATCACCCGACGGCCAAGTCCAGTCCAGGAGGAACCCTAACGTGCGCATTTGCGTGTCATTCACATGTCTGGGCACAAAGTTTCCTGTTACCTTGCCCCTGCTCCCCAAAACCCAGGTTGATTTGAGGGGCCCCTGGAGGGGATCTGGATTTGTCCTGGATCTGGCCAGGTTGATTTGAGGGGCCCCTGGAGGGGATCTGGATTTGTCCTGGATCTGGCTGTGGGTCCGAGCACCAAGGGCCAGGTCCAGGATGCGAGGAGGTGGCAGCTGGTGCTCAAGGCCTCCCAGCTGTGGGGGACAGAGGGCGAGGCGCGCCGCAGAGGCCGAGCCCCAGAATTCCCTGAGCCTCGAGCTCGGGGAGCTGGC